>NC_134097.1:150608256-150911286 GCF_000715075.1 Nicotiana tabacum | reverse complement strand
TATAAATAAAGTATACGTTCAATGAAGAGAGATTATATCGTAAATAAATAATTTTACATCTAAACATAAACAACAGAAACACACATCTAATGTGAGTGTCATTAAGAAAAGAGAAACAAGAATGCAAAATTTAAACAACTTTTAAGTATAAAAATATGTCATATTAAGGGCTCGTTTGGTACGAGGGATAAGGAATAATTAATCCTGAGTCTAAATTTAAGAATAGTTTTTTCTATGTTTGGTTGGGAGAAATAATTAATTATGAGATTAATTATCCCGTCATTGTAGTATTTTTTTATCCTAATGAAAATGTGAAATAACTAATCCAAAAAAAACTAACCCCGAAATAATTAATTCTTGGATAACATCTTTCCAACCAAACGACCCTAAATGTAATACCAGTGTTTTACACATGTTTGCTTATGTGCAAAAGTATTTATTTGCTTCTGACTACTGACTACTGACTAACTACTTATAATTAAAAAGGGGTTAGACTAGTACTTTGGGCTCGTTTTTTATTACTCCCTCCGTCTCATATTAACAGTCGTGGTTACTAAAAGTAGTTGTCTCAAATTATTTGTCATTTATAAGTTCAAGACAAAATTGATTATTTTTTTCCTTTTTTACCCTTAGTAATAATTGTTGTTGAAGATGAAGATAATACATAAATAGAATAAATATTTAATGAAGAGAGATTTTATCTTAAGACATAAATAAGGGTATAATAGTCTAATCCCTTTCCTAATTAATATTTCTTAAGGGGCGTGTAAAAGAAAAACACGACAGATAATACGAGTGTATGCGGTCAAAATCATATGCCTCCAATTTATAGGCTCGAGGGTCCGTTCTAGGCCCAAGTTCGGGCGAGGTTGAGTTCGAGATCGGTGGACCATACTCGAGCTCAAAGACAGAGCGCAATGCTCGGAGATAGGAGTTCGAGGAATGTCAAGGCCAAGTATGCTCGACCCCGAAATAATATCATTGTGGATTTGTAACAGGATGAGCTAGATTCCTATCACGTCCCCAAGATCATGGCGCAAATCCCGGAACAGGATTGTACGATTACGTACTAGACGATTAGACAGTTGTACCAAGAATATTCCTTACCGTAAATAGAAATATTCCTTATTTAGTGTTCCCTTATTATATAAAGGGGACTCCAATCATTTGTAACATTATCTCATTATTGAGCAAAGAATATACTCTCTATTTTTTCGTCTATTGTTCATCAGAATTGTCCTTAGCTCTATTGTTCTTACTTACTTTACTTTTATTGCTTTATTGCTCTTATCCTAAGCCCACCTCGATGTCACTAAGTTCGAGGTCACCGCTGCTGAGTAACGTTGGTTCGATTCTTTTATTTCTTTTATTTCTACTTCATATTTCTTGATTATTAATTGGTATTGAACTAAATCACATATCTTTAAAACAACAAATCAAATTTAATTGATACTCGTATTTTTGAGGTAAACAATGAGCCAGATGGAGTATAAGTTGCACAAGTTAGTTATTCTCTGACTAAACACATCAAATCAATAAATGAAAAACCAATTTGATACTAAATTCGACTTCTGCCATTTAAATTTTGATGAAAATACAATTTTTCTCTGTACATATGAAAACCAGCAAAAAGAGACAAGTAAAGAAAGTGTACATATGAATGTAAATTTACAGTTTTTGTGCTTACCTTAATAAATTAAAATAAGTTCATTTATTCACCAAATTTGTATATCGGTTTGCATTTTTTAAACTTTTTCTTTTGCCTATAGTTGCATTATTAAAAATTATAACATATAAAATCGGGCCTTATAATTGTGAGATACGAAACATTGGAGTCATAAGCATAAATAAATCAAAGATAATAGATCATAATTCATACCAAAGAATCACAGAGTTTAGGCGCAAGATATTTGTTTCAAAAATACAACTATTACTACTACATATCATTATTATTCAGTTCCAAACTAATTGGAATGTGGGAAATACCTAATGGATAAACTAGAAAGAGAGACTATCTTTTATAAAAATTTATTTTAAAACACATGTAAAGAGCAGGCTAGCCATAAAGGAGGATTGGGGGCAGTGCACATATAGCCATTTTCAAGGATGCTATTTAGAGATTAGCCAGTAGTTATTTTGTCCTGCAATTTTAAATAAAAAATTTCAACTTCAGGACAATTCAGGATATTTTTTTCCCGGAAAATTGAACTGTAAAACTAAAATTAAGAATTGACTGGTTAATTTCTAAAGAGGGGCACTTTAGAGTGGCTACATGGTGTCATTTCCACATGAGGATTTAGCAAGAATTTAAGGGCAAAAAACAGCTGGAATTTGGGCCTTAGAATTTGATGTCACCAAACAATTCTAGGCTGCTAACCACAAGCTTTGCCGGGAGAAATTTAAAAATAGCCAGATTTACAACTGGTTATTCAAAAATAGCCTCGTTTCAAAAGTGATTGAAATTTAGCCACTTTTCATGTAAAGATAAATCTGAGCGAAAACACTGTTCAAAATCCGGAAAATACGCCCGTATATTATGCTGGAGTTCCAGCATAAGTATGCTTGAACTCCAGCATATTATACGAGAGTTCCAGGATAACTATGCTGGAACTCCAGCATAATATGTTGGAGTTCCAGCATAAGTACACTAGAACTCCAGCATAATATACTGGAGTTCCAGCAAGTATAAATGTCCAGTATAATATACTGGAGTTTGGAGCACCGGTGCTCCAGTCTCCCGTATATTATACAGGAGTTAGCAAAGTATACCGTCCAACATAATATGATGGAGTTCGTACACAGATGCACCGAACTCCCGTATATTATGCGGGACTGGTCTCTGTTGCAGCAAAATAGTGACTATTTTTCATTGACTTCGTAAACGGTGGCTATTTTTGAATGACCAGTCCGAAAACTGACTATACCGTGCTATTTTAACAGCTTTGCCTCTTGGATAGCTAATTGGGCCCATTGGTCAATAGGCTCAAATATGTTGCAGAAATGACACCAGAGAAGGGCTGCTATTTAACAATTAGCAAATGCATCTTGAATTTTCGCTTTTCAGTTCATTTTTGCGGGACAAAAAGTGTCTTGAACTGTCTTAAAGTTAAAATTTTCAGTTTAAAATTTCAAGATGAAATAAGTGTTGGCTAATCTTTAAATAGCATCCCTGAGAATGGTCATATGTTCAAATGCCCCAAATATGTTTAACAACAACAAAATTGCACGCATTTGCAGTATAGACCACGGAGTTGGCTTACATTTAAGTAATATATTGATAATATAAAAAATTATATTTTTCACTAGCAGTACGACAACTGACTAGCAAAGTTATTATTAAGCTATTATATCAAGCTTGCTATGAAAAAATTACATGATATATTGGTTAATGGTTCCAAAATTTAAGACATTTTCAGCGCACAAAACTTAAACTCTACTACTTTATCCTACCTTACATTTATCATATATGTAGTCTCTAATAAACTTCATTTGGTAAGGCATCTGGAGAACAAGTTGAGGAACAATAGATTACATTATTACCATCAACAGTTGTGGATGGATAAAATCTCTCTACCTTCCGTTAAAGGCTTCGAGTTCTAATCCTAGGAATAAAAAAGATTCTGATCAGGAGCATTCCTCCTTTAACGAGCCTTAGACGGTGTAAATAAGAATTAGTTGAAAACCAAGGGAAGTGCATCAATAGCCACTTTTAAGCTTGCTCTTTAAAATATATCCATAATTTACAATATATTTAAAGATTAGCCAATTCATCCAAACTTAGGACTAAGCATCCTGAATTTTTATATTCTGAATTTTTGAGTTGCTAATTTGAAATTCAAGACTTAATGTACTAAAGTTTTGAACTCCTAATTTGAAATTCAGGACACTCTGAATTTCTGAACTGCTAATTTAAAATTCAGGAGAAAAGATTCGAATTTCTGGATACAGTTTTCGAACTTTAGGATACGATGTCTTGAAATTTGAATTTTGAGGTTTAAATTTCAGGACGTCGTGTCCTAAAGTTCAAGCGAATTGACTAATCTTTTGATACATTATAAAATATGAATATATTTTAAACAACATGCTTACTTGACATCATTTCCAAAAAACTACATTGTTAATTTGTGACCCAGAAAGAGACAGTATTACTTCTTGTACTCTAAACCAGATATGGACCAACAGCTAGTGTTGAAGCATGAAAAGGAAAAAGAAGAGTGTCAATGATAGGAGAAGGAAAAAACAAAAGGGTATAGAAACATAGTAATTTAATTCACATTTTGGTTGTTTGTTCAATTGGAATGTATAGGGCCAATCAATTATATATTTGATATTGTACTCTTCCTACAGACAACATCGCCCTCACCCCACCCTTTTTTCAAGAAAGAAAATTCTTTTATTTTGAACACTAAAATGACAATTGAGAAAATTTAAATTTGATTGCAAAGGTTTTTTATCCACTATTAAATTGTTTCAAAGATTATTTGAGGTAATTGTTCATAGTAAATTGAACTACTAATGTGGAAAATAGATAGTTAAGTTACTTGTTATAACAAATTAAATTACTTTTTTTTAAAAAGTTTATACGAACATTGTATATAAGATTTTTTTTTTATCGGATATCCTCGAAGGGACTTAGAAAAAGATGGATATATTCAAAAGAAAGAGTTAGACAAGGGATTGGAAGCATGTCCCTTTCATTTTCCGCGGATTTTCTATTTTTATTTATAGGAAATTTCATTATAATTATAAACATATATTATGCATTTATTGATTTGATATAAATATTTAGCGGGGTAAGTTTTTAGAACTTTTTTTCTCATTTCATTCAAGAATTCCATTCCCTCTTTATTTTTCTTTGCATATTTCCATCTAGGATTTCGACAAACAAGACTGTTTTAATTTCCCAATTTTATTATAATATAAATCTTCTTACTTCCAGTTATATAATTTTTCTTTTCCATATTTTTTAGGTCATGAGAACCATAGTTCTTTGGATATTAGGGCATGAGACAAAAGGAACTTTTCATTTGTTGCAGATATGGGACCTTAAAAAGGGTTCACGAGCCAAATTATCTAACATGGGGAGGAAATATAAGCAGACAAACAGAATATCTAAATAATTCCTGCTTTATTTTTTTCATTTTACATTTTTCTATTATAGAAAACTGCAGTACAAATGTAAAGAATATGTATTTTGCTTTTGTAAAATCTAGTAGAGGAATATTTAATTCTATAGGATAGCTAGTAATTGATACGGACACGATAATTCAAGTTAAATTTGCTGAGGCAGCAGCACATGTTCAAGAATTGTGTAATGTGGTGTAGATTGGTTGAACCTAGTAGATAAAATTGAAGGAGAGAATGATAAAATAAGAAAAAGAGGGAAAGCAAGACAATTGCCGTAATTTAAATATTAGGGGTTTTAATATATTTGGCCGATTGGTAAACAATAATTACAATCGCTATCAAAATGTATAAAAATTAATACATTGATCGTGTATGATATACATATAATATACATTGTTGATTATTAATTTTGGGGTATCTGTACTCTATAAAAATCCCTAGATATATGAACATTATAGGGCATCAATTGAATCGTTTAGGACATCTATTAATTTTGGGGGAAATTTAGAAATAGCTATATTTACAACCGGTAATTAAAAAATATTTACAGTTTCAAAAGTAATCAAAATTTAGCCATGTAAAAAAAAATTTGAACAAAAACACTCTTAAAAATTCGGAAAATTCCAGCATATTATGCTGAAGTTTGAATTTTTTACTTATGAGATTCCAGCATAATGTGCAGGAATTTCATATTGTGTTGGAGTTCCAACATAATATGCTGGAAGTTTATACACATGAACTCCATAATTCAACATATTGTGTCGGAACTTTCCATGTCTTGGAGTTCCAACATTAATATGTTGGAAGTTTATATGCAGGAGCTCTATAATCCGGCATATTATGCTGAAACTTTCCATGTTTTCAGCAAAATAGTGGCTATTTTTCAATGACTTTGCAATCGCTAACTATTTTTTAATTATCAGTCCGAAAACTGACTAGTCCATGTTGTTTTCACCGTAATTTTATGAATCCGGCCCCTAACTTATTTGATTATATGAAAATATCCTAAGATTTTCCTTACCTAGCCATTGATAAGACCAGAGATAAAAAGTTATCCAAAAGGAAACTTTATTTAGTCTATCACACTTTAGCACAAGATTGGAAATTCAAAACCTTTTTCTTTAGATTTTTTTTTCTTAAATTAACCATTTTTAGAAAATACCGAGAAAACAAGAAACAAAGTATTAAGATATATGTACTTGTTTTTTTGGGAATTCGAAACTTTTTTAATCAATTTTTGGACAAAAAACACTTTTGTACTACTTTAAAAAAAAAAGTTACATAAATGAGTAAAACGCAATATTATACTGCGAATTACTTTAACGGCGCAGTATAGTACTGCGTTTTACTTAAAAAATTATTTTTTTGTAATTCGCAGTACTATACTGCGTTTTACTAAGATGCTGAGCCTATATTTTATTAAAGCTGTTCGTAGTATTATACTGCGTTTTACTTAAAACGCAGTATAATACTGCAAACAACTTCAATAAAATATAGCCCCTTCTTCTTCCTTGGACCACTGGACCGAAGAAAACCAAACACCTTCGATTCTGCTGGTCCCCCCCCCCCCCACGTCAACCGCGTCAAACTTCAAAAAAAAATTTTAGGCCCCACCAGTCACCTAAAGAGTAAGGAGTGTAGGTCCCACATACAAGATAAGCTTTGAATTCCTTCTTTCGGGTGCAAAAATTCGATTTCAATCAAATTCAAAAAACTTAAATCGAGATATTTCAATTTTGTTTATGTCGAAACTCGTATAGTACATGCATATTTGTATTGTTTAATGTGTTTCCATGTTAATTTGTGTTATGTTTGTGTTTAAATTTGTATCTTATTTATACCCGGATTGATTTATTAGCTTTGGTACAAAAAAATTGTTAAAATTTGATAAATTATTTGTATTGTTAAAAAATTAATATTATTTATTTTGTTTGTTGTTCATATTTGTATTTTATGTTGGTTGTTTTTATATGTAATAGTGATCTTTTAGCGTAGTAAAATAAATAGTCTTTTAGCGTAGTAAAATATAGAGCCTGTTAGTGTTGTAAAATATAGAGCCTGTTAGTGTTGTAAAATATAGAGCCTTTTAGCGTAGTAAAATGTAGAGCCTTTTAGCGTAGAGTCTATGTAGTTTAAGTATGTAGTAACTGCAAACTCTATCTAATTACACTTTACAAAATTAATTATTTAATTTATAACAATAAACTTACAAAAGTAACAAATTCCTATATGTTGTAAAATTAACTCAAATATCGAGCCTGGAACCCATACATAATTATTCAGTCCAATTTTAAATATAATTAATTATTTAATTTATTAAGCTAGCACACACAATTCTAAAAATGTTAAAATTGACACGCATAATAATTAAGGATAACTCGGTGCTATCGGGCCCCAAAAATTGAGCCTGGAACCCATACATAATTATTCAGTCCAATTGTAAACATAATTAATTATTTAATTTATTAAGCTAGCCCACACAATTCTAAAAATGTTAAAATTGACACGCATAATAATTAAGGATAACTCGGTGCTACCGGGCCTCAAAAATTGAGCCTGGAACCCATACATAATTATTCAGTCCAATTGTAAACATAATTAATTATTTAATTTATTAAGCTAGCACACACAATTGTAAAATTGTTAAAATTGGCACGCATAATAATTAAGGATAACTCGGTGCTACCGGGCCTCAAAAATTGAGCCTGGAACCCATACATAATTATTCAGTCCAATTGTAAACATAATTAATTATTTAATTTATTAAGCTAGCACACACAATTCTATAAATGTTAAAATTGACACGCATAATAATTAAGGATAACTCGGTGCTACCGGACCTCAAAAAATGAGCCTGAAACCCATACATAATTATTCAATCCAATTGTAAACATAATTAGTTATTTAATTTATTAAGCTAGCACACACAATTCTAAAAATGTTAAAATTGACACGAATAATAATTAAGGATAACTCGGTGCTACCAGGCCTCAAACAAATGAGCCTGGAACCCATACATAATTATTCAGTCCAATTGTAAATATAATTAATTATTTAATTTATTAAGCTAGCACACACAATTCTAAAAATATTAAAATTGACACGAATAATAATTAAGGATAACTCGGTGCTACCGGGCCTCAAAAAATGAGCCTGGAACCCATACATAATTATTCAGTCCAATTGTAAACATAATTAATTATTTAATTTATTAAGCTAACACACACAATTCTAAAAATGTTGAAATTGGCACGCATAATAATTAAGGATAACTCGGTGCTACCGAGCCTTAAAAATCGAGCCTAGAACCTATACATAATTATTCAGTCCAATTGTAAACATAATTAATTATTTAATTTATTAAGCTAACACACACAATTAATTTTGTTTAAATTATAGTAGACGACATGGACTTTCCTCCGCCTGCGCATCCCGGACGTGCCGAGGATCAGCTACTAGTGTTGCAGCGCGACCATAGGTCTTCCTTTGTATGGGAGGGACAACTATCGATGCAGCCTCTCCGCCCCAGGAGACCTGACGATTTGTGGGAGTTCATCGGGGTTCCTTTCCATGCCCGTGTAGTCGCGCGCCTATAGGCTACGGGCTTCTATACGATTTTTGAGCTTGGACGGATGCAGCTTGATTGGTCTATCATCACGGCCTTGGTAGAGCGGTGGCGACCGGAGACGCACACTTTTCACTTGCCTACTGGAGAGGCCACCATCACGCTGGAGGATGTTCAGGTTTTGTACGGGCTGCGCGTATATGGACAGGCCGTAGCACCGCCCTAGTACATTAGATCCATGACGCGTGCACAACTTTTGGATATGATGGGGCATCTTACTGCTTATAGACCTCAGGGTGACGCTGGAGGCAGTCGCGTTGCTTTGTTAGCCATCAGAGATCATATGGCATTTTTGCACCCAGACATTACCGGCGAGACTGAGGATCTCCACATTGAGAGGTACACGCGGTTGGCACTGCTCCTGCTTTTCGGGTGTGTCTTGTTCCCGAACACTTCGGGGAGTAAAGTGAGTATGCGCTTTCTCCATCATCTTCAGCAGCTGGATGGTTTACCCCAGTACAGTTGGGGTGCTGCTGTTCTCGCATACCTATATAGGAGCATGTACCGGGCGAGCATGGGCCCACCGGTGGACATATATGGTTTTCTTCCCCTCCTATAGGTGACAATGTTTTCGAATACTCTGTTCATTTCTCCAAATTCTATATGGTCGAAATGACTCATAAATTTTATATCAACCTTTTATCTTAGGTTTGGGCCTGGCAGCGGATCATGCCGTTGCAGCCACCTCTACCGCCACTTGTGCCTGGTGAGGCTTATCCGTTTCTCCCTCTAGCTTCTAGGTGGATTCTCCGACGTGGGAACTACCGAGGGACCGATGCTCATCATAATCTCCCCCTTATCAGGGATGTGCTAGATATGCTGGTAGACGGACAGGTAAATATGTACCTACACTTACTTATTTTAAATTGAGTTGTGTTGCGCATACTCACTTTTATGTTATTATTTGGTAATTCATCTGGACGCTATACAGCGACGAGTTGTTAGCTCAGCTGCCCTTTTATTGCTCAGTCGATCGATTGCTTTGGAGCACCTCCGTCCCGATGATCTTCTTCGTATGGTTGAGTATCATGCCACAGAGCGTGTGCTTCGCCAGTTTCACCGTCCCCAGCCTATACCGAGGGAGCCTGGATGGGTGGCTATACACTATCAGCGAGATGACCGTGCCAGGCTGGACGATATATATATAGGATGGCTAGTGCAGCAGGTCCATATTTGGGAGGAGCAGCGAGCTGACCGTATTCGGCCAGCACCTACATTTACACAACAGGCCACTATTCATATGTATGCGTCATGGTACTGCCGTCACACCCGACTGATTATCGGGAACCCCATTCATGTACTTGGCGAGCGCTACAGACCATATGCCGGGAGACACGAGGCACTAGTATGTTTTTTGGCTTATTAATATCGTATAATTGTGATATTGCGTTATTTAATTAATATTTTAAATATTTCACAGGCTATTGGGCATCATCACCTCTACCAGTTGGGACAGGAGATGCAACAGCATACCGACATCCCTGCAGTCATTGACTATGGCTGGCGGGTGGCACAATTGGCTTGTCAGACCCTGTTTCAGGCGAGAGATGCCGTGAGGTTGGACCACGAGGCTCAGTATGCGGCGCAAGAGGACTACCATCGGGGTAGGGGTGTCCCACGAGGTAGGGGTAGGGCACGAGGGAGGGGTGCCCCACGAGGTAGGGGTGCCCCAAGGGGTCGCGGGGGTCACGGGGGACGGCGAGGAGGTGGTCCCCAACAAGGGGGCGTTGAGGCACCTGTCGACCCACCTGTTGAGGGACATGATGAAGACTTTGGAGTTGTGGCGCTTGGAGATGATCAGCCGGGTTATATACCTCGGGAAGATGAGCCTTCCAGCAGCTTGCCTTCGTACAACCTTCAGCTATCTCTGCCAGTATCGCAGGTCACCCCGTCAGGAGCATTGTCGATCACGGGTACATTTGACGGGGATGTAGACCAGTACTTTGCATGCCCGTCTACCGCAGCTGAGGATCGGCCCACCCGGGACATGGATGGCGGGCGCAGGTTGAGTTATGCCTCATCCCCGGTTGTTGATGCGGATCTATCACAGGCGCAGGTATGTTTGTATTACTTTAAAATTTTAATTTGTTTTCTTTTCTTTAATGAGCTGCCATTAATTAATTTTTAACTTTCTTATGAAGGCATCGTCCCAGCCCATCTTTGAGGCCACTATATGCTTTGATGAGGACACCACTGATGCGTATATTTAGGAGGCCGACGAGACCACGGTGGGAAAATATTTTTTGACTTAACACGTACAATACAAATATACTTTGTCACATGCTAAGTTTAGTACTTGTTTTGTAGGTTGCTGACGGCCCGACGACCTATTCTTCCGATCCTGCCAGTTGTGGTGTCGATGCTGTTGCACATCCTCACATAAAGAGGCGGCTTGATGATGATGATCCAGATTGTGTACCCGGGCGACAGGGGATGCGACTCAGGCCAGCAGCAGCACTGAAGCACACAGGCTGCGGGACTCACTGATTTACTTAGGTTTTTAGTTTGTGTAAATAGTGCATTATGTATATAATGATAACAATTATCTTTTAACAACATTTATATTTTAATTGCATTTGAACAGCAGTTTTACTTAAACAGTACACAAGAAACACAAACATTGCAAAACGTAGTACTATACTAGAACTAAAACCATCACTGCACAAAGGATAACAGTACACAGAAAAACAAACAATAGAACTAAAACCATCACTGCACAAAGGATAACTAAAACCAGCTTTTTTCACATGGTTTTCATCTTTTTTAGAACGACAAGAAAACTCCATAAAACGTAGTACTATACTACGCTTTATGTGTTAAATTTTTCTGCAATAAATCAGCTTTTTTCACATGGTTTTCATCTTTTTCAGAACGACAAGACAACTCCATAAAATGTAGTACTATACTACGCTTTATGTGTTACATTTTTCTGCAATAAACCAGCTTTTTCACATGGTTTTCATCTTTTTCAGAATGACAAGACAACTCCATAAAACGTAGTACTATACTATGTTTTATGTATTTTGTCTCGCCTATAAATAACGGCATCATTATAGTTATTTTGTGTGCTCAAAAATTAGTAAAAGCAAATATTTCATTAAAAGTAAAGTTTTTTTTTACTAAAAGCAAATATTTCATCAAATGGCTCAACCTCTTCGTGCACCAAAGTGCAACTGTGGAAAAGAATGCTCGATGCAAAATTGTTGGGACGATGGTGAAGTTGGACGCCGCTACTGGTGTTGTATGAACCAGTTATACAAGGTTCCCGGCGAACCTATTTGTGATTTTCAGGAATGGGTTGATGAACCATGTTATCAGGAATGCTACAGAGAACAACTGCAGTTTCTTCATAATATGTGTTTATGCCAACGGGAAATACAAAGAGAAAACGATAGAATTATTGTAGAAATGAGGGCGAAACTGAAGAAGGTGGGAGAAGAAAAATGGAAAGCACAATGGAATTGTAAAGCACAAAAGGAACGAAAAGAAAAATATAAACGGGAACTTGCGGAGGTGAAGGCAAAACTGAAAGAGGTAGAAGAAGAAAAAGAATGAATGGAAGAGCGATTTAAGTGGTTGGAGCGGAGAATAAATGGCAACCGGGACTAAACATTTGCTTGTATGTATTTAGTGTATTTTTCATATTTCATGTATTTTTATTATGTTGGCCTGTTATGTTTGTGTTTGTGCTGTAGTAATGCTTTATTTTAATTTAATTGCAAGTTAAGTTTAAGTGCTTGTGTTGTTATATGAAACTATCAAACCACGCTTTACATATTACATTTCCTACAATAAACAGCTTTTTCTTCACTCATTTCAAATTGTGGAACATAATTTTATTTGATATATATTGCAACATACACAAGTAAAAACATGTATTACAAAAAACAATACCAAAATAAAAGACTAGGGGTATCCTTGATAGTTGGGTACATTCGACGAACTTGTACCAGGAGCCGGATTACCACCACCATGCACACCACCTGAAGGACATTTACGATGGTCGTGTCCTGTTTGCGAGCATATGCCACATTTACGCGCATAAACGGTGTCACCAACATCCATTTGGTTCCGTATACGCGTTTTCTTTTGCACTTGCAGCTTGCACAAATAGTCCTTGTTACATAACATCTTAAAAGGTTCCGGCGGCCAATAATGCTCAGCACCTAATGGCTGCAACTTCCCACTATACGTGTCTATGTATGCAACAACACTGTATTGCCTATCAATATAGTTTGTTGCCCCATATCCAACTTGTTGAAAGCACTTCAACGCATGTGCGCACGACATGTGGTAGATGGTCCATTTCCCACATGAACATAACTTTCTATTTTCATTCACCGTCTGTAGATTATTCCCACGGTGTCCGCCGATAGCGGTCTTAACTTCAAAAACACCCCGTTCATGATCGTACTGAAGAAATGAATGCCACTGTGCTCGCCTCCTGGACCTTTCAAATCTTCTCATGGGTATTGGCATAAATTGAACACCCCTGTCCATTAATGCTGATGCAGCTACATGCCTTTCAACAAACCTCTCCGCACTCTGTTTGAATGTCATGCGGACAATGGCAATGACAGGCATTACACGGGCAGACTTCAACAAGCCGTTGAATGACTCTGACACGTTTGTAGTGAGGGCTCCCCATCGTCTGCCGCCATCAGCATGCAATGTCCACATGTGAAGCTCATGCCCCATCAACCAAGTATAGGCTCGTGGTTCTAACTGCCGGATCGCTTCCATGCGCCTCGTGAATTTGTACTGCTGGTGCTCAGTTGCAGCCATCCACATTAAGTCATGCAATGCCTTGTCAGGATATTTCTTCTGGAAATTGGCCTTCAGGTGACGCACACAGTAACAGTGGTATGTATATGGTTCCTGCCATTCATGCAAGTGACATACAAAGCTTAAAATACTACCATGCCGATCAGATATTAGACAAATACCTGAACGCTATTTGACAACGTGCTGCTTCAAGTGGTTCAAAAAAAGCGTCCATGTCTCTTCACTTTCGTTGGCACATATGGCAAAAGCTAGTGGAAATATTTGCCCGTTGGCATCTACTGCAACTGCAATCAAAAGCTTAATATCATACTTTCCATAGACATGAGTACCGTCTATGGAAATAACAGGATGACAATGCACAAAACCATCAATTGCTGGTTTAAATTACCAGAACACATAGTTGAAAATATATTCGGGTCTATCCGAACTCCGCTCACGCCTCCATTCAACAACAGTCCCTGGGTTAAAATGTTACAGTGCAGCCATGTACCTGGGCAGATTTGAAAAAGACTTATCCCAGTCACCATAAATAAGTTCAAAGGCACGTTTGCGACCGAGATATGCCTTTCTTTTGGTTATAGTACAACCATACTCCTGGTGGACGACTGTAATACACTCTTTAATCTTGAACCTAATGGACACTTCCAAATATGGAATCAAGACAAGAGAAATCAAGTCCGCATCCAAGTTGAAGTGATTCTCATTGTATGTGTCTATTTCACATCTGTGCTCACTAATAAATTTACCCACTTTCCACAAACCTGATTTCTTCTTGGTGACACGCAACATCCAGTGACAACCCATAAAGTCTCTACGGCATGCAGCCTTGTATTTCTCCATAGTTGACTCACTTACCATCATCTCACAGCACTCTCTTATACTGTAGATTTTTACAGCCCTAATTAGGCGAGCTTTATCGGGGAAATACATACCCTTTGTCAGAACAGCTGGTCTAGACTCATCTCACATCGCTGACCGAAATTCATCATCATCCCTTGTGAGGGCATCCACGTTCGGCATGCTTGGCAAATTATCAAGGTAGGGAATATTCCGCTCATAAAATGGCACGTGGGACTCGTACACTCTTGGTCTAGCTGGAGGTGGAGGAACATGCTCCCTCGTCAACTCAGGTTCAACATTCACTTCCTCCTTATCATCACCCTCATCATGGAAGGGTGTGTCATCCCCAAACTCATCCGCATTGTTGTCATAATCACTGTCATCTTCCTGACTCTGCGCATCTGCCAAATCACGAGTAAATACGTCGTCTATGGGCAACTGTGTGAGGTCAGGAGCTTCAAGAAGCTCGTTTTCACTGCACATAAAGAACAAAATGATAAGTTACCCAACTAGATAAATACTTTAGATATAGCTATATCACTTTACTTACAAGTCGTACTGTCTTGACGTTTCATGATGGATATTTTCTTGTTGGTGATGACTCCCAGATGGACCACCATGGTCCAATACTCCAGAACTACGCATATTCCAACTAGGGGCAGGGTCATAACTTGTAAAATTCATATCCGGACGGTACCCCCTATGAAAAATATGAGTGTTAATACAAATCCAATTAAAACATAAATTAAACATCGCTAAAGCGTAGTAAAATTGAAGTTTACCAGTCGTCTTGTTGATTATCTAAAGTCGAAAAATTCTTTCGTGGCTGCTCATTCGCCGGTGATGACAAGTTTAAATCAAGGCAAACTCTTTCATCACCAATCTGTCCGGCAAAAACTGCTCCAGAATAACCACCCGATGACTGGGGGTTATCCCTACTATGCACGCCCTCATTATTGGGAACGTTTTCCACCTTGACCTACATTTCCAATAATTTTATTACAATAAATTCCCTATATTCATCCGGAATCAGCAAAAAATCTCTAAGAGTTTCATCATCCTCGATGTTAAACTCAGAATAATAAGCAAACCCCTGCGGAGTTACTGAATACGGAAATCTACCGGTTATTTTAAGGTTAACCGAACGCCTCCTCTCATTCATTTTTTTACGTAACAACGATACCAATTTATCGTACTCCATAGTAAGCGGCAATTTAACATGACATTGTGGAGGTGAACTATACCTCACAGAGTTATTCTCCAACACAACCTCACCCCCCAATATAGTGAAACCCTTATTTTTGCCACTTCAGACATTGTAAAAAAATAATTGATAAGAAGAAGAGAGAAGTATGAACGTAAGTTTGAAATAAAGTATTGAATGAATTTTTATAAAATTGAAACGCCTTTAAATAAGGCAAGTCCGACGTTGGGGTGTAGAATTTTTCTATGTAAAACGCAGTACAATACTACGTTTTATGTATTGAATTATTGTTATGTCAGTTCATTATTGGTGGGGGCAAAAACCAGAGTACAACGCAATTATTTAATGTAAAACGCATTATTATACTGCGTTTTACAAATGTATCTTAGTAAAACGCAGTATAGTGCTGCGAATTACAAAAAAATAATTTTTTAAGTAAAACACAGTACTATACTGCGAATTACTTTAACGGCAAAATTTCCGTTAAAGTAATTCGCAGTATAATACTGCGTTTTACTCATTTATGTAACTTTTTTTTAAAGTAATACAAAAGTGTTTTTTGTCCAAAAAAATAATTAAAAAAGTTCCGGACTCGTTTTTTTGGTTTACCTAGTATTTATCAGTCTTTGGATGGCAAAATAACTACTGTAAAAAACAGTTGCTTATATTTCACATCTACTTTGCCGTAAAAGGTAAGAAGTCCATACCCCAAAGCTAGTAAATTTTCCTAGTAACTAGCATTTTTGTCCACCCATAATTGTTTTTCTCATTGTTATTTTCACCTAATGTCTGTTGTTTTACCTGGTTTTGTGCAATCCATTTGTTCTATCACATCAATCACTAATTTCTTTTTTTTTTTCTTTCTTTTTGGCGGCCTTAGGCGGAGTCAGAAATTGAAACTTATGAGTTCGTGATTTTAATTTTTTTAAGTTATTGAGTTCGAAATTAGTAATTTATCCATGTTCAATGAATTTCTTAAGACAAATACATGGTTTGAATCAAAGCTACTGGGTTCGGCCGAACCCGTAAGCTCTACTCTCCCTCCGCCCCTGTTAGCGGCCCTTTCCGGTTATCCTTAGCCTAATTATACAATAATAAAAAAATAAGAAATTAGCAACGGACAAATTTTATAGCTAAACGGAAAAATCTATCGTTAATCCTATTTAGCGATAGATTAGTGATAATTATTAAAAATTGTGTTAGCTACCAACGATTTAGCGATAAAATTCATAGCTAACTTCAATTTTTGTTGTAGTGTGCGTTAAAGAGTTGGAGTATTATATATCCTTATTTATTCAACTTTTATAGTTTTACTGGAATTACCCAAAATTCATTGCCATGCCTCATTTTGTTAGTAGTAAGAAGAATGACGATATAAAAATAACAACATGCACAAAAATTTAATAACCTTAAGTAGACACTGTTAGGGAGAATATCAACATCTAAGTTCGACACAAACTCACACTTTGATAGGAATTAACCCGACACATATCGGCTAACAAACGTGAGTTTTACATGTATTAGGTAAAATTACACTCAACTTCGCGGTTTATATACATGTACCCTTTCGTCGGTAGCTTGTCAACCTAGAAGATTTGAGTCGCTCTCTTTGATCGTCCTTTATTAGCCTACCCTCCGCTATGAGGGTCAAATAGACCTTCGCAGAAGTTCACTCTGATATCATATTTGTTACGACCTAAATCCATGACATGTCTTGTTTATTTGGCACAACAGACTATACATATTTGTCCCTTAGGCTACATCACATCAAGTCCAAAAGTGTGTATACGTACTGTTACGCGGCGCCTTCCTGAGATTCCTTGGAAGGGCGACGTAAGACTAAGCAACTGATGTCAGTACAATTGCTGTCCGCCAATTGAAGTCCTCTCCGTAAGCTTGACGAGATTGTCAGTGCCGTACGAGAAAACCAATGTCAAAAGCAATTGAGAGAACAAAAATGAGAATTGAGAATGAAAGAAAGCTTGATTGCATTAATGAAAGCTATTACAGAAAGGCAATGCAGTGTTGAGGGGGGAGAGACACCAGTACAGAGAATGCTTTACTTGCTAGAAAGTTTTGAATGCTTAATCCCCCCTATAGTGCTTAAAAAAATAAACCAAAGTTACAAGACTAGACTTGACTAAGCTAGAGAAACATAATGGAAGTACATTGTAACGACCTGACCGGTCGTTTTGAGCTCTAGCGCATCGTTCAACAGTTTGAGACCATGAGCAGCTTCACTTCAGGTATTATGACTTGTACGAATGGTCGGAATTGAATTTCGGGGAATTCGGAGTTGATTTGGAAAGAGAATTCTCATTTCGGAAGCTTTAAGCCGAAAGAATTGACTAAGATTGGATTTCAGAGTAAACGACCTTAGAATCGAGATCTAAAGGTTTCAATAGGTTCGTAAGATGATTTCAGACTTAGGTGTATGCCCGGATCGGGTTTTGGATGACCCGGGAGCGTTTTGGCGCCTATTATGGAAGTTAGCATTTTGGAAGAAATTTCATAAGTTTGGGTTAAAGTACATTTCAGTGTTATCGATGTTCGTTTGGAATTTTGAGTTTGGGAATAGCTTCGTATGGTGATTCTGTTATTGGGAGCGCGATCAGAAGTGAATTCGGAGGTCCGTAGATCATTTTGGAGTCATTTGGCTAAAGATAGAAATTTGAAGGTTTTTGGAAAGTTTGACCGAGAGTTGAATTTTTGATATCAGGGTTGAATTTCAATTCCGGAAGTTGGAGTAGGTGCTTAATGTCGAATACGATTTGTGTACAAAATTTGAGGTCAATTGCACGTGATTTGACGGGTTTCAGCATCGAATGTAGAAGTATGAAATTTCAAAGTTCATAAAGTTTGGATTGGAGTACGATTCATGATTTCGACGTTGTTTGATGTGATTTGAGGCCTCAAGCAGATCCATGTTAAGTTATGGGACTGGTTTGTGTGATTGGACGGGGCCTCGGGTGTGTTTCGAGGTGATTTCGGATCGAATTCGGATAAAAAACTGGTGCTAATTGCTGGTATCTGGTTTCCTTCTTCGCGAACGCGAAGGGAGTCCCGCGTTCGCGAAGAGGAAAGTGGGAGGCTGCTGGATTTGGCCTTCGCGAATGCGAAGTAGAAACGCGAATGCGAAGGGGTGGATTGAGTTGACTACGCAAACGCGTAAGGGATATCGTGAACACATAGAAGGAAAGAGGGGAGCGGGGCTTGAGGCCGTTGGCCTATGCAAATGCGAGGCCTGGAACGCAAACGCATAGGGTCTGGGAGCTGGCCTTCGCGAACGCGAGCGTCGGGTCGCGAACGCGATGAAGAAATTTTGGGGCTGAAGTAGGTTGTGCTTCGCGAACGAGAGGGCATTTCTGCGTTCGCGAAGAAGGGCAGTGTTGGGCAGTGACTTGTTTTAAGACGGGATTTGGCCTATTTCTTTCATTTTTCTCTTGGCTTGGGCGATTCTTGGAGGATTTCAAGAGGGGGTTTCATCATTCAATGGCAAATTTTGGAGCATTTTGCATCGATTTGAGTCTTCGGAAGAGCGTGGAATGCCGGATATGGATCTTCGGAGTAAGGTGAGTCTCCTTTCTAACCTTGTAAGAGGGAATTGTCCCCACATGTGAAATAATTGGTTATGTGCTCCTATTTGAGGGGGCTACATACGTACGAGGTGATGAGAGTCTGTGTGTAGCTACTAATATGTGTAAGTCCGGGTAATCTAGGACCCAAAAGCATGTTATACTTGAAATATCTGTAATCTTATTGACAGTTAAATTTCTTAAATCCTATCGAATTGGTAAATGAATTTTCAAAAGGATTAAACTTCATTTTCTTAAATTGTTAAAAGAGAATTGGCTTTTATTTGGATAAATATTCTCCAATAAATTCTTAATTGGTTGTTTGAGCATGTATTTCTATGTGTACATGCGTCGCATGTATGATTCGCGAGCAGGATGATTGTTTATTTAAATTTGACTGTTTCGCATGTATGATTCGCGAGCGGGGTAATATATGTATCTATGGTTCGCGTCGTTCGACCCTCGGTAGCGCACATTTTACATTTATGTTGGATCGGGCCGGACGACCTCGGCATGATTTGCACATGCTTGTATTGCTTTCCTGGAGATTTATTGATATTGATATTTGCTCTCCCGACTTGAGATAATTGTTAATTAATAGATTATGAATCCGGAGACTTTTAATATAAAAAGGAACTTTTACCTGTTCGTGACTTATTTGAAATTACTGCCGTTCTTAATAAATCTATGAATACTCGCATTAAAAATATATTACTATTGGGCCACTAGTAAATGTCGAAGTCGACCTCTCGTCTCTACTTCTTCGAGATTAAACGGGATACTCATTGGGCACACGTTGTTTTCTTACTCATACTACACTTGTTGTGCATTTTTGTTGCACATGTTTATGTGTGGCTAGTGGCATAGCGGTATGGTTGATACGGAGACTTAGGTGAGTTGCATTTATCGAGATGACCATATCCAGCAGAGTCTCTTTCAGAGTATTACTGTATTTTCATTTCTGTCCACTCGTATTCCAAACAGTTACTGTATTTTATTTTATTCCTAGTAAATGCTCATGCACTTGTGACACCGGGTTTTGGAATTATTATGGGGTATCTTGTATTAACTTCTTAACATTTATATTTGATTTGAAACGATTATCTTTTACTGGTAAATTAAAGGAAAATCATAGTTTTCAAAATTATTAAAACGAGAATTTAATTAAGTATCTTGGTTGGCTTGCCTGACAGCGGTGCCCGACGCCATCACGACCCTTAGTGGATTTTGGATTGTGACAACATGGTATCAGAGCACTAGGTTCCTTTAGGTCTCATGAGTCATGAGCAAGTCTAGTAGAGTATCGCGGATCGGTACGGAGACGTCTGTACTTATCTTCGAGAGGCTACAGGACTGTTAGGAACACCTTCCTTCTTGATTCCTCATCGTTTGGTTTGATTCATTTGAGGCTTATGCCTTTATTTCTTTCCTACTCAATCTTATCCCATGTGAAGCGCTTATTATAAATCGGGAATTGAGAAATGTAATGGTACTACAAATGTGGTGCGGGATGTTCCTCCCTGCGTATTTGATCGGGCTATTGTCGTCGCCTTGTGGAAGGTCGTTCTGTCATTTCAGCTCAGTTTCAGTATTACCTAATGTTTTGAGATTTGGCATTAATTGTTATGACGATTCGTGCGTTGTTATCGCACAATATTGGTGTAATAGTAGAGTGTTTGTCTATGCATTAAAGCAGTGAATGACTTGGAAGGATGTTTACTCAATGCAAGATTCAGAGATTCAGAATTTTATTTCCTGACGGAAGAGAGGCAATCGGGCTATAAATGTTCAAGTTTGGCTTGATGGAGTAACGAGACTTGATATTTTCGAGCGTGGTGGAATTTTCATCTGTGACGTGGTGTTGTCGTCTTCGATTGAATATGTTGAGTTCGCCGGTGTTATGGTTTTCTTCAATTCGCCTTTGGGGCAGGATATTGTGAAATAATAATGGGGAGACGACTGTCAGAGATCGTGATGTGCTGTGGTTTAGGATTGAATCGGTATATCTAGTGTTGATGGCCCAAGAAAGATGACCTCGGGGAGATTTAAAGTTATTAGCGGTTCGTGGGTTCAAGCGCTACGAAGATAGATTTTATTTAAGACAACAACTGAGCAGCAAAGGATGAGGAAGGACATATGGGGAGTGTCCGGTGGTGGTTAAAATTTCTAGAAGGCCAGGTGTAAGAAGCGAAGGTCGAGTAGTCGATTAAAAGGGTGAGTTCCACCAAAGTGGGAGAGTGGCGGAGTTGCGTCTTCGAGATTAGACGGGATACTCATTGGGTACACATTGTTTTCGTACTCATATTATGCTTGCTATGTATTTTTTTTTAGATAGGTTTATGTGTGGCTAGTGGCATAGCGGCATGGTTGATACGGAGACTCAGGTGAGTTGCATTTATCGAGAAAATCGTAGCTAACAGAGTCTCTTTCAGAGTATTGTACCGTATTTTTATTTCTGTCCACTCGTATTCCGAACAATTACTATATTTTATTTTATTCCTAGTAAATGCTCATGCACTTGTGACACCGGATTCTGGGATGATTATGGGGTATCTTATATAAATTCTTAACAATTATATTTGATTGAAACGATTATCTTTTACTGGTAAAATTAAAGAAAAATCATAGTTTTCAAAATTATTAAAACGAGAATTTAATTAAGTATCTTGGTTGGCTTGCCTGATAGCGGTGCCCGACGCCATCACGACCCTTAGTGGATTTTGGGTCGTGACATACATGAAATAAAACTACTCTATATTTACAATGAAAAGGACTTAGTTTTCTACAATGCAAAAACAGGTCTGTTGTCAGCAGCATTGTCTTTGGCATCACGGTCTATGCGTAGGACGTTGTCTGTGCACGCGGCGCTGCCGAAATCTGCATGTGGCTGGGCACTGGCGAGGGATATCAGTGGGGCGACAGAGGCACATACGCTCTTGTCACTTGGCGCAACCAAGACCACGGGGCCATCTGTGGCGCTAGGCATTGGGAGGCTTGCTAGGACGCCACGGGGCATGCCCAAAGGGTCATGGGGCATGCCATTTCACCAAGAACTCTTGGTGATCATTCCTTGAGGCATGAATCACTCTATCATCAAGGATAGCTTCAAGACGCCTTTTTCCCGGTTGAATTGGGGCCTCAAATACTGGGTATTGTGAGCTGGCTCCATAAAGGATCCTCCGTGTCTCCCCGAAAAGGTTTCAAAAGGTTGACATGGAAGACGGGATGAATTTTCCACCAAGCTGGGATATCCACCCGGTATGCAACTTTCCTAATGCACCTTTCAATGGACAAGGGTCCAATGTATTTTTGCAATAGGCGAGGGTCATGGACCCCCGCAAATAAGTACCGCTTTGGAATTTTGACCATCACTTTGTCTCCTACTTGGTATTCAACAAATCGACGATTTTGATCAGCATGCCTCTTCATCCGCTTTTGGGCTTTTTCGAGATAGCACCGCACTATCTCCAAATTTTGATTCCATTCTTTTGAGAAGCTAGCAGCTCAAGCAGATTTTGAAAGTTTGGTGCATTCACGGTGTGTGGGAGTAGCGATTGTTGTCCGGTAACAATTTCAAAAATTTGTTTGTACTAGAGCTCTTTTGTGAATTAAAACACAGTTGAGCAGCATCCAGAAGCTTCACCCAATTCTTCTTATATTTTTTGGAATTTTACGGCCATAAAACTGGAATTCAGCCCGATTCCCATATGTTCGTATGCTATAGCCCACGCCTTCCACCATGGGCCCGGGACTCCGAACTCGGAACGCCTAATATTTATCCGGGAAATCAAATATGACCTAAGGAACCATAGTTATCACTCTGACATGACCAAATTACATTTTTTGGCATTTTACGGCCATAAAACTAGAATTCTGCCAGATTCCCATATTTTCATGTGCTATAGCCCACGCCTTCCGCCGTGGGCCCAGGCCCCCAGACCTGAATCGCCTAATATTTTTTCAGGACATCAAATACGACCTAAGGAACCATATCACTCCCCCGCCATGACCAAATTAATTTTTTTGGCGTTGTACGGCCATAAAACTAGAGTTTCGCCTGATTCCCATATTTTCATGTGCTATAGCCCACGCCTTCCACCGTGGGCCCAGGACACCGGATTTGGATCGCCTAATATCTTTACGGGACATCAAATACGACCTAAGGAACCATATTCACCACCCCTCCATGACCAAATTATATTTTTTGGCATTTTACGGCCATAAAACTGGAATTCCGCTTGATTCCTATATTTTTGTGTGCTATAGCCCACACCTTCCGCCGTGGGCCCAGGCCCCTGGGCCTGGATCGCCTAATATTTTTCTAGGACGTCAAATATCGCCTAAGGAACCATATTCACCACCCTGCCACGACCAAATTATATTTTTTGGTGTTTTATGGTCATAAAACTGGAAATCCGCCTAATTCCCATATTTTCGTGTGCTATAGCCCACACCTTCCGCCGTGGGCCCGGGACCAAGGACATGGCTCAGCTAATATTTTGCGGAACATCAAATACGACCTAAGGAACCATAGTCACAGCCCTGCCATGACTAAATTGTGGATGAAAACTTGAGTTGTGACTCAATTTTGACCCAAGGCACTTAAAGATTTGGGTCCAAAAGTTGCTAGTGAAGCGTGAGTTGCGATCACTAAGAATGTCTTTGGGCCGGCTCCAATATTGGACGACATGAGAGAAGAAAAGTCGAGTTGTATCTTCTGTTGATATATATTGTGGGGCTACTATAAAGGTTGCATACTTGGAAAACTGATCCACCACAACCAAGATAGTTGTAAGATCTCCGACCTTGGGCAATCCGGTGATAAAATCCAGGGAAACGCTTTCCCAAGGTCTCTTTGGGACAACTAGTGGTTCCAAGAGTTCCTCTTGTGTCAAGCGGTCTGACTTGTCCTTCTGGCATACTAGACAAGTCTTCACATACTGAGTGACATCATCGGCCATTTGAGGCCAATAATATGCACGCCGAAGTAACGTCATAGTGTGTTCTTCACTGGGATGGCCAGCCCATAGCGTATCATGACATTCCACTAGAAGAGTCCTTCATAGATCTTCTTCTTTAGGAACATAAAGTCAGTTCCTTTTCACTTTCAAAAAACCATCTTCCATGTAGAACTAGCGAGTCTTGCCATGTCCTACCAAATCATCCAAATACTGTGCAATAGGATCCTTGATGAGTAGATATTGTATCTGGTCCTTGATGGAGGTGGCTACTTCGCTCCCACTTAGGGTCGCGAGTAGGCACACCGATGCTAGATCAGCTCTCCGACTGAGCGCATCAGCAACATGATTGGTCTTCCCACTTCGGTACTCCAGGTTGAAGTAACATTCAGCTAGGAGTTCCTGCCACCTGGCCTATCAACCATTCAACTTCGGCTCGGTCATGAAATGGCTAACACTTGTGTTGTCTGTCTTGACCACGAACTAGGTCCCCAGCAGATAGTGCCTCCAAAGGCGCAAGTAGTAGATGACATCCAATAATTCTTTCTCATGGGCAGCATATCGCCGCTCTGCATCGTTCAGCTTCCGGCTCTCGTAAGCAACAATATGCCCTTCTTGTAGCAAGACTCCGTCAAGGGCATAGTCGGATGCATCCGTTTGTACCTCGAATGGCTTGGCCAAATCAGGGAGGGCCAAGATGGGGCTACTAGACATAACCGCTTTTAATCCGTTGAAGACCTCCGCTCGCCTGGGTCTCCAATCCCAGGGTGTGAACTTCTTGAGGATTTTTGTCAATGGCACTGCGATGAGGGAATAGTCTTTCACAAATCGCCGGTATAAATTGCATAGGCCGAAGAACGCCCTCAAGGTATGGATATTCTTAGGCGGCGACCAATTAGTGATTGCCTGAATCTTCTGTTGGTCCATCTTGATCCGCCCTTCCGCGATGACATGTCCGAGGAAGTCAATTTGCTTTTGAGCAAAGGAGCACTTGGATAACTTCACATATAGTTCATGCTCCCGCAATTGATCTAGGACCTTCCGCAAGTATTGCACCAGGTGTTCTTCTAATGTTTGGCTATATACCACTGTAGATACTGAAATTTTAACAGATCAAGATAAATCCTAAATTCAAGACAACTCTTGAAATATTAGGAGTATATTAGAGTTACTTGGTGGCTACTCCACCCAAAACCTAATGCATGCCTATCATAAGGCTATATATGTTCTTCAAAGACAATCTCAGCAATTCTATAAACTCTCGAAATATGCACAAAGAGATCAAATATGAGATCTTCGAAATTCCATGAAACTCTTGGAATATTCATTAAGATATCAAAGACATGTCAAATATGTCTTGCTTAAAGTCCTACGTTCAAGAAATATGCCGCTAAGGCCCTCGAATCACGTAGAATAAAGCGAAGGGAAGAATCAAGGGATAAACAGAATTGTACCCGCATTGTTTATCAATAAAATTATGTTTCTTCATATTTATATTGTGGTTAAGATTTATTTTTATATCACAAATAATTTGTTGCAAACTGCAACAAATTGGCACGCCCAGTGGGACCATTTCTGCCCTTCACCTCTTCCTCCTGCAAATCAAAAACTTCAAGTTTGAAGATTATCTCTTATGATGGTCGGGTACTTCAAGTTTCGTCTTCAAGTTTCATCAAGCCTACACCTCGACAAACCTTGAAGTAGGGGGCATTTGTAGACACTGAAATTTTAACAGATCAAGATAAATTCTAAATTCAAGACAACTCTTGAAATATTAGGAGTCTATTAGTGTTACTTGGTGGCTACACCACCCAAACCCTAATTCATGCCTATAAATAAGGCTATATATGTTCTTCAAAAACAATCTCAGCAATTCCATAAACTATCGAAATATGCACAAAGAGATCAAATATGAGATCTTCGAAATTTTATAAAACTCTTGGAATATTCATTAAGAGATAAAAGACATGTCAAATATGTCTTAATTAAAGTCCTACGTTCGAGAAATACACCCCTAATTCCCTCGAATCACGTAGAATAAAACGGAGGAAAGAATCAAGGGATGAAAAGAATTGTACCCATATTATTTATTAATAAAATTATGTTTCTTCATATTTATATTATGGTTACGATTTATTTTTGTATCACAAATAATTTGTTGCAAACAACCACAATGTCATCCAAGTAGACAACCACGAATTCGTCAATGTACTCTCGAAAGACTTGGTTCATCAGGGTGCAAAATGTAGCTAGGGCGTTAGTCAAGCCGAACGACATAACCAGGAAGTCGTACGACCCATATCTTGTCACACATGTCGTCTTGTGTTCATCACCCTCTGCAATCCGAACTTACCAATCACTTGTCTTCAAGTCTATCTTGGTGAACATCGTCGCACCACCAGTCTATCGAACAAGTCTTCCATTAGAGGAATAGGGTACTTGTTCTTTACTGTGATTTTGTTTAGAGCCCGACAATCCACATAGAGTCGCAGGCTGCCATCGTGTTTCTTTTGGAATAAAATAGGGGACCCATATGGGGACTTGGAGGGCATAATGATCCCTGTATCTAGCATTTCCGTCAATTGTCTCCAAAGGTCAATGAGTTTGGGTTGTAACATTCTGTAAGGCGCCTGGGCGGGTGGCTTCGCGCCTGACACCAACTCAATTTCATGGTCCACAGTGCGCCTAGGCGGGAGTAGCTTTGGCATGTTTTGTGGTATGACATCTTCAAACTCCAGTAGTAACTCCTTCACGGGTTTAGGAATGGGACCTGATGAGCGTTCTAAATCTTTAATGCAGAGGGTCGCCAGGAATGTAGGTTCATGTCTTTTGACCCCCTTCTTCAACTGCAAGGCCGAGATATTCTCAATGGCCATCTTCATGGGCATGCACGGGATAATGCAGGGATTGGACCCATTTGTTCCCATTATCAGTAGCATGTCTGCATACGGTACGAGTATGGTGTTGGTTTGTCTTAGGAATTCCAACCCAACTATCAACTCGAAGTCATCTATGATCACCACTCGTAGGTTGAATTTTCCTTCGTAAGGGCTAAACTTCACCGGTACCTCTTTGGCTATTCCAACCACTAGCTGAGGAGGTAAGTTGATAGCCTTGACGCGACCTCTACTTTTTCCCACAACTAGATCAAGGTGCTCTACCTGAGTCGAGGCTAAGTAGTTATGGGTAGCACCCATATATATCATCGCCCGAATGGGCTTGCCATTCACCTTCATATAGACAAACATTAAGGTCCTCTCTTGTTTAAGAGGAGTCCCCTCATCCGCCTTCTTTTTCCCTTTTTTCTTGATTGGACATGGGTCCTTCTTCTTACGGATACCAGTATTGGTTTTCGCTAATGCCTTAGAAATAGAGGCAACAATTGCATTGAAGGCACCGACTAGTTGAGTCTGGTCCGCATCATCTGAGTCGTCATCAATCCCATCATAAAAAGTTTGATAGGCGTTCATCTGTTCATGTGGGCATTCATTGTTCCAATGTGGACCACCGCAATGACGGCACCCTAAAGGAGGCTTTCTCCCCCGGTCATTGTTGTTTGATGCAGCACTATTGCTGCCTGAGGAGGGAGCCTTAAATTTGGTTGCACTCCGATCTCCCCCACTTCTGCTAGGGCCACCATTGCTAGGTTAGCCCCCTTTGAATCCCGCTCGGGCAGGCGGCTAAGGCCTATCCTTTCGAGCTTCCACTTGGTAGTCCCCAAGGCATTTAGCTGCTTGGATCGCCTTGGGTAGGATATCTACCCTTTGTCTTTGCAGTTCCATACGGGCATAAGGTTTCAACCCTTCCAGGAAGGTGAAGAGCTTGTCTTTGTCCCCCATGTCACGTATGTTTAGCATAAGCACAGAGAATTCCCGCACGTAGTCCCGCACTGATTTGGTCTGGCGGAGCTTCCGTAGCTTTCTCCTTGCGTTGTATTCAAAATTTTCGGGGAAGGACTGTAGGCATATGGCTGCCTTCAATTCTGCCCATGTCTCGAGAGCATTTTCACTGGCCCTAATAGCTTCGTACTTCACCCGCCACCAGAGTTTTGCATCACCCTGAAGATACATGGAAGCAGTTGCTACATTCTTAGCTTCTTCTAGGCTCCCAACATCATCGAAGTATTGTTCGATGTCAAAGATGAAGTTTTCCACTTCCTTGGCATTCCTAGCTCCATTGTATGGCTTTGGCTCAGGAGTTTTCGGTTTTTGTGTCGCGGAAGCGAGGTTCACAGCGCCCCCGATTTGGTTCCCACCTGCTTGAAGCAGGCCCTATAAAGTAGCATTGACAACATTGAGCTGGTTTATCAAGTTGTCAATAGTTTGTTGCATGCCAGTCACCTTGTCTGTCTCTTCTGCCCTGTAGGCTAAATCCTCAGCATGCTCCTATTGGAGTCCCTCGAATTTGCCAAAAATTTTGGCTGCCTCTGTGGCTGCCGTTTGCCGGTCTCCCTCGGAGCCACGACTGATGTTTTCTCTGTCAACTTTGGCCTGGAGAACCCTGCGGTCCAGGTCGTCCAACCTTTGCACTAGGTTGGCTCTTAGTTCAGGCACCGTATCCACGATGGGCAGTAATCCGTCAACCGTCTGTTCAAGGGTCGTAATACGGTCCCCATGATTCACCATGGTCAGAAATGGTGGTAATGACAATGCGTTCCCTCTTCCGATGTCGAGCCTAGGCTCTGATACCAATTGTTACACGACGCCTTCTTGAGATTCCTTGGAAGGGCGGCGTAAGGCTAAGAAACTGATGAGACTGTCAGTGCCATACAGGAAAACCAATATCAAGAGAAATTGAGAGAACAAAAATGAGAATTGAGAATGAAAGAAAGCTTGATTGCATTAATGAAAGCTATTACAGAAAGGCAACGCGGTGTCGAGGGGGAGAAACACCAGTACATAGAATTGTTTGCTTGCTAGAAAGTTTTGAATGTTTGATCCCCCCTAATAGTGCTTAAAAAAAACAAAGCTACAAGACTAGACTTGACTAGGCTAGAGAAACATAATGGAAGTACATGAAATAAAACTACTCTATATTTACAATGAAAAGGACTTGATTTTCTACAAGGCAGAAACGGGTATGTTGTCAGCAGCATTGTCTTTGGCATCTTGGCCTGCGCGCGCGGCATTGTCTACGCACGCGGCGCTGTTGGAATCTGCCTGCGGCTGGGTGCTGGCGAGGGATATCGGTGGGGCGACAGAGGCACATGCATGCTTGTCACTTGGCGCAGCCAAGACCACAGGGTCGTCCGTGGCGCTAGGCGTTGAGAGGCTTGCTAGGACGCTACGGGAGGCGCCCAAGGGGTCATGGGGCATGGCTGGAAAGCTGCCCATGAAAGTACTTTTGCTCTATTTTATGTAACATTTCAATTTTTTTAATATGAGATTTGTCTAAGGTGTCATATATATTTTTTCCGAAAGTTTGTTAATTAACTTATAAGTCTGCATGTCCTTTTTCTTTGATGCCCGTCCTTCGGCATGAACCTCATGGCACTAATATTACCATTATAATTTACTGAGGTCCAGGTTATGACATACTCTAACTTGAACATTTATGATATTTATTTCATTAAAATATGGAGGCTTTGACCAATAACTTTAAGACTTCAACATATTTATGCAGAAAATTCCGAGTAAGTTTTTATGACCACATTTTACCTTTGAGTAAAGATGTGAAATCATGTTAACAATGTTAACAAATTGGCAGTAAAGAATTAGCAAACAAGAAAAGCTATCCTTTAGTTTACTTTTCACTTTCTTTTGGGGTCGTTCTCTTCAAGTCTTAGTTTGAATTGAATAATTCTTAGACTTGAGAAAACTTTTTACCAAAGTCTAAAAAGGATTTGTTTTCTTTATTTTTTTTATTTTTTTAAAGTTAGGCTAAATGACATCAAATTCAGTCCCGTAATTTCAGAAGGCTTTGTCTAGTAATCATGTAAGTGCACGTCTTTCAAGCAATTAAAAATTAAATTCAAAGAGGAAAGTGATTAGGAATTTACAAAAGTAAAAGCTTTATTTATGCATTAATTATCTAGCCTTTAGTAGCCTAACCATTAAAAAAAATGCATTACCACCAGGAGCCCTACACGCATTTTCATCCACGGTCGTTTGGTTTGGGTTCGAGTAACGTCGGAGGAAATGTGAAAACAATATAGATCCTTCTAAATTGGGAGGAAATTTTAAAAAAAAAAATATACAGTGGCGGAGGCAGGATCTCCACGAAGGAGGTTCAAAAAAATATTTTGTATCTAGTGGGAATTGGACTCATGACCTTATGTAGATTTTTAACCCCCTTAACCATTAAACTACACTTTTGGATTGTGTTAAGGGGGTTCAAAACTTAATATATAGAGGTAAAAAACAGATTTTGCCTTATATATACAGTGTATTTTTTCGGCGAAGTGGGTTCGGGTGAACCCCTTGCGCCCCCTAAATCCGCCCCTGTCGACATAAGGTGTTAGTAACTAGTTTCTAAAGTTAACTTTTTATAAATATTTAGTAAATTTCTTAATACAAGTAAAGTGTTTGGGATTAAAACTATTAATTTCTTAATATTTTAGTCACTTTCCTAAATTGTGTCAAAGCAAAAAAGAACAGTTGGTAAATTTTGTTTAAGAAAAATACCCACAAGAAACAGGCAAAATTAGATGAAAAGTTAAAAGCAACATAATTAATTTTAAAATACTGGTAGTTGAAAAGTACTTATATTGATAGTTATACTAAGATGTTCTTTATTTTCGTTCAAAACAAGTTTAAAAGCTTGAATGGGAGTTGGACCAACCACCATTTGCTTTCTATGTGGGGTTTACTTGTACTTGCAAACCTTATATATATATAGATATTACTATGCAACGTTAATACCAAAAGAATAATAAAGGAAAAACAAAAGAAGAAAGAAAGAATGGAAAAAAGGTAATATACCTTTGTACTATCATAAAAGGTTTAAATATATTTCTCGTTATACTTTGAGTCCAAATATATCCTTTTTATTATACTATTGGTTCAAATATACCACTCTTCCGTTAAGTTTATCCAAAGTGGACATTCAATCCTACGTGACACTGACATTTGATGAGGCGGATGCCACATGACTTGCCACCTCAGTGCCCCTAACCAGGGGCGATGCCATGTTGGCCTAAGGGTGGTCAACTGACCACTCTTCGCCGAAAAATTATATACTACGTATAAGGTAAAATATTACTTGTTATTGACTAAAAATAGACTTTGAACACCCTTGCATAGGCCACTGGCAAAGGGTCCTTATTGAATTTCTTAGCTTCGCCACAGCGTCCCTAACCCATTTTACCCCTATCCCTTCCCTTCTATTTTTTTCCACCACCAAAATTTTCTTCTCCTCCACTACTATTATCGTCATTACCGTTACCACAAAATATATTGTATTCCAAATTTTAAATATTGTATTCCAAATTTTAATCTTTTATATATGGATTAAGGACACTGAGGTGGCATGCCACGTGGCATCCATCTCATCAAATGTCAGTGCCACATAGGATTGGATGTCCACTTGGACAAACTTAACGGAAGAGGGGTGTATTTGGTTATATTAATCTTGGATTAAAAAAGGTTGATATGCTTAAATTTTCATGATTTCTCTATGCAAAATTACTCTCTTGAAAAAATCGAGCTTAAATATGTAATTTATAACTTCATGAATCTATATAAATTGTAATTTTTTGGTTTAACCATATGGTATTCGAAGATCACTAATTAATTCAGATTCGTGCCACGTAGAGTACACTAAATAAGAAAACGCTCTTTAATAGGAATTTTTATATTCTCATTACTCAAAACTTTGAAAACTCCTAATCTCACTACACTCCTAAGAGATTACATAATTGGTAACTATTTGCGCTTCACAACTGTTTAAAAAGTCTGCTTGTAAAATACTGGTTAAATATCAAACGATTTGACTCTTCAAAACAAGTAAAATAACCTTTTTTTTAATTGGAATCTCAATTCGTATTCATGAGAAATTAAAAATAAAAGCTAGTAGAATAAAATTGGACAATAGGAATGTTAATATATTACCATGATTTGATGCTTCAAAGGGTCTTTGCTTTCTAAAAATTCAACTATTTCCATTCCATAGGAAGAAAAGAATATCGTAACCCTTTTTCCCCTTTCTTTTGTTTTGGCTATTTAAGTAAAAAATTATGTTTTGGGTATTCCTTTTCCCCTTCTTGTTTGGAATCTCCTTGTGATTTCGGACCCTATAGTGATCAGGGCCAAGTTATATGTAGCCAAGACGGTCATTTGAACACCTTTCGTCGAAAAATTATATAGTGTATAGAACAAAATGTTAGTACTTGTTATTGACTAAAAATAGACTTTGAACGTCCTTGCATGACCCACTGGAAAAGGATGTTCAAATTGTAAATACCCTTATTGAATTTTTTAGCTTTGCCACTGACAATGACAATAACGAATGTGTTAAAAGTATCCGCGGGAGTAGAAAGATCTCAAAGAATCGATCAGCGGGAGTAGAAAGATCTCAAAGAATCGATCTTTCTTTTTGTTGTTGATTTCTCTTTGATTAATTAACGTGTAATATTCTGTATCCTCATTACTTACGAATCTAAATGATCTTGGATTTCGCCAATTCATGCATATACCATGAAGTTACAAAGGTTATACTTGCCAATCAGCCCCAAAAACAAAGTAGGCACTATGAAAAAAAAAATATAATACTAGTAATTCATTCCATCTCTATTTTCTTCAAACAATTTTGAGATACATACTTTCTTGCACACAAGTTTTTGAATTTGTACAACCATTATTTTCTTCCCCACCAAGTTAAGTGCTTTTTTTAATGAACAAAATCAAAAGGGTTTCACTATTAAGTTCCAAACAATTATAACCAAAGGGAAAGAAAAGCAAAAATTCCTTTCTTCAAAATAAAAGGTAACAATGATTTTGTCCAAATTAGTAAAATCTCAAGTGTACCCTAAAAATCATAGCCTTCATTCCAAGTATCTTTATTCCTCATAAGTTTACAACTCCATGTAGTCCAATAGTTCCTCGACGCGCCACCGCCAGCGCGTATATACATATCTTTCTAAATCTAACGATAGACAGCTAAATTACATCATTTCAGTCTAATTATGATGTTCTATAGCACTAAAAAGTTAACGTTTATTTACAATAACCTACATTAACTTTGGTAAAATACCAATCTGGTACCATATTCTTTACACGTGCGTTAGAACTCCGTTAACGAAACGTTATTTCTCCACTCATCATGTGACGGCGACCATAACGGCGACGGCGGGGCCTTCAGTTTCTGCAAATACTCCGTTACATCAAACCCACCTCTCTTCACTTCCTCCGTCAACTCCGTCCCATCTTTTGACGGCAAAAACGGCGGCCGTACAACTTCCGTTAATAAATCCCATTTCAGACCACGAAAAAACTCATGCTCCTTAATCTCCGACGCGCCTCTCCGATAACCCAACCGGCGCGTCGGATCTTTCTCCAGCAATTTACCGATCAAATCCGTTAGAGCATTTCTCTTCCCAATAAACTCCGGCTCCATCATCAATATTCTCCTGAAATTTTCCTTCTTATTTTTCCCTTTAAACGGCGTCGTTCCATACAACATTTCATAACATAATACCCCTAATGCCCACCAATCTACCGCAAATTCATGCCCTTCACCTCGTACAACTTCCGGTGCCACGTATTCCTCTGTACCAACAAACGAATTCGAACGTTCGTAAAACGAACTCGGATTTCGTCTACTCACGGGCGAAACACGTGCACTTTTCACTTTCCTTAGTCCATTTTTGGTCGTGGTCGTGGACCTAGAATATGTGCATGTTTTCTTCGGAAGTACAAATTTAGCAAATTGTCTGAATTTTTTGGGCTGTGTTGGTGGTGGAATGTTATCGATTTCAGGATCTGAATTGAAATCTAAGGAACTGAGATTTTTTTTCAGAGTTAAGTTTTTGCAAAGATCGAAATCCGTTAAGGTCACGTGGCCGGATTGTTGAATAAGAATATTCTCGGGTTTGAGATCACGATAAACAATGCCTAAAGTGTGAAGATATTCAAGAGCGAGTATAATTTCAGCTAAATAAAAGCGAATAGCTGAAGGTGAAAAAACATGGTCGCTTTGTTGATAACGGAGGACATTAAGGTCACCGCCGGAACAATATGGTACAGCGTAGGAAAGCATGTCGGGGGTTTCGGAGAAGCCGAGAAGGGTAGGGAGGAAAGGGTGGTGGAGACGGTGGAGGACGGTGGTTTCCCACCGTGCACGGCGGTCGGAATCAGGTTTTGAGAATTTGTCGATGACTTTGAGAGCAAAAGGGTATAGGGATAATGGGTCGGTTATAGTGTTGTGGACTAAGAAAACAGTGCCCATAGCACCTTTGCCTAGTACTTTGATGGCTCGTAGGTTGTCTAAGTTTAAAGGTGGAAATGGCGATGTGGGATTATCCATTGTAAGAAATGAGAGAAAGAGAATGAGAGTGTGTAAAAATAGGAGGAGAGATTATATATATATATAGAAGGAAAAGTGTACGTGCGTTTGGTTCAGGCGTTCGTGTGTGTGTGTTTTCAGGGAAGAAATAGAAGAGCTGGTGGAGTTGGGTTTTCTTTTTTTCTTTGGTGGAGTTGGGTTGGGTTGGGGGGTGGGTTGGGAGGAGAAGGTACGTAATTTGTGGGTTTGGGATATTTATTTTGGTGTATGTAATTAACTACTAATTGTAATTAAGCAACTCGTCCTCTTTCAAGTAGGATGTTCAAAACCGAACCGAAATCGTTGATATCAATTAGCTGCTTAGAAAAGTTTAGTGATCGTTTAGACATATAACAATTGTAAAATTCCAAAAACAAAAGTAAAAAAAAACTTTCAATCGAAAATGATATTTGAATAGAGTTGTGTTTGAACATGAATATAATTTTGAGTTGCTTTTGAAGTTTTGTGAGTGATGTGAAAATTTTGAAAACAGTTTTTCGGTATTTTTCAAATTTTCGAAAAATTTCAAAATTCATATTCAAGTGAAAATTAGAAATTTTATAGCCAAATACTAATTTCGAAAAAAAGTAAAAGAATTTCGAAAAAAAGTCAAAAAATTCTTATGTCCAAACAGGCTCTTAATCTCATGTACTTCATGCGTTTCAATTTGTTTGAACCTTTTCGGAGTATAATGATTAAATTGATTCATTTTCGGTGTGAGTTCAGACATCGATCCATATATTTTTTGAAATAGAATTTACGTATTTGAAAACTAAATAAAAAGTACAATAAGTCATTAATTAATAATTAAAAATATTTTTAACCGAAATATAGTCAAAGAAAATCTTATTTGACTCCCCAAATAGTAAAAATGTTCATTCTTTCTTATACGCGATCAAGTTACTCCAAAAAAACATGCAAACCTGTCTCAAATGTGAAATTTGTAATATTGAGAAAGAAATTATCTGCTATAACAAATATATATAATTATTATAAATATAATTTGATGATGTAAAAAACCTTTACATCGATGGTGTATTAATTAACTTAAAACTCTAGCCAGACCTATGAGTTAATTATTGTCTTTAGTAATTATATTTCAAGAGACAATATTAAATAGTTTGGATAAGTGGAGTTTCAAATTTGCAATAGGATGTGACATCTAAAATATGTAGGACAATGATCATTAATTTCGTAACTAGTTATAGACTTCATTCAATTTTGAAGTATGTTCATTGTATAGTCGTGCTTAAATTGGCGTATAATTTTTTAATATTTGACTTGAAAATATAAATGATATAATATAAATGAAGGCGATAAATTTTAACGGAGGAAATTAATTCTCATGAAGCTATACACATTCTAAGAAAGTTCCTGCAATAATACAAAAACTTACTTATGTAGTTTAAATATAATATATACCATAAATTATATTTTTCATAAATCATTCATCTGACTCACTGACTGTGATTTTTAAATACAAAATCAATCAAATTTTTAATTGGTGATGTTGGGTCTCATGATCTGTTAGCAATTAATATATACAGCTACTACAACAAATTTTAAATATCTATGCACGTATGTGTATATATGTATATAGTCCTTTTTAATTTCTTTCATTTTTTTTAATCTTCAAATTGCATTTCAATAAGGATAAATAGATTCCAACCCCATGTTAGGGTATTTAGTATCATGAGTTGGCTTGAGGTACGCATGTTTTTTCTAGAAAGACATGAAATAAGTACACACGTGTAAGGGCTTTACCCAAGAGAAAAGAGAACAAAGGAAAGGAAGAATTATGGAGAGGGGAACTAAAGCTTTGAAAACTAAGCTAGCGTTTGAATATAGATTTGATTGAAATTTAAAAAAAGAATTTTTGAAATAGTTTGGACATACATTTTATTTTAAAAAAGTTAAAGTTTTGTGCGTGGAAGAAAAAATTTCATCCAAAAACTGTCCTAAACAAATTTTTAGAAACCTAAAATTTTAGATTTTTTTTTACCAAAATATGATCATATTTCATAAACAAATAATATTTTCAAAAAAAAAAAATTTAAAAATAAAGCTAAAATCTATGGCCAAACGGGAGTTAAAATTTTGGGAGGCTCTTGCTAAAATATATCACCTTGGAGAGATTGTAATAGTACGATGTAACAATCCAGCTTACTAGTGATATTGTCTACTTTGGACCTAGGCCGTCACGGCTTTAAAATGTGTAATTAGTGTATAAGTCTTATTTACTTATATACTCAATATCTCTCCCGTAATTTGTCGTTGTGAAATCCGTCTGGGGACGGTCACATACGTAACAGCCCATCCCACACATGCAATCTATGATGGTTGATAAGGTAATGAAATAATGTGAACATAAATAGTAGTAATATATTTCTATATGATAGATCTTTCTAGCGTAAAATTTTCACGACCCGTAACTCCCACCTTTGAGATCGTGATGACGCCTAATATTTCACTTGTTAGGTAAGCCAACGTTAGAGAACCGTTAAGCCAATTGTTACTCAATTTCAATAGATAAAGTCAATTAAGCCAAAATAAAATAAAACCGAGTGCGGATAACATAAATACCCATAATATCTACTATAATCCGGATATGGAGTCACAACTTATGAGCTTCTAAGATTTTCTACATACAAAGTCTGAAAGAAATACACTGTTTTGAACGAAAAGAAACAGTAAAATAGAGAAAATAGAAGGGGGCTTCAGATCTGCGGACACCAGCAGATCTACCTCGAGTGTCCAATGAGCAAATCTAAATTGCTACTCCTCACGAACAGCTAGGGCCGGTACCAAAGTCTGCACAAGAAGTGCAGAGTGTTAGTATGAGTACAACCGACCCCATGTACTCGTAAGTGTCGAGCCTAACCTCGACGAAGTAGTGACGAGGTTATGACAAGACACCCACATAATAAACTTGTGCATATAACAGTATATGTACAAGCTAACAACAAACAAAAGCTAAACATGTACTATTGGGAGGGAGACATACTAGAGGGGATACAAGATACGAGAGATACAACAGAATGATAACCAGAACAGTCAAATGCCTTTATATGACGACCCGGCCAGTTGTCTCATGAGTTACCGCTACGTTTTCCCCCATATCTACTTCTTTATGCTTTGTTATCCGTGTTTTAGGTGATCGGGTTGATTAGATTGAGTTCAGAGAGGATTTGGTAAAAAATGAGACACTTGGTCTCTTTTAAGAAGGTTTAAGTTGGAAAAGTCAACCGGGTATTGACTTATGTGTCAGAGGGCTCGGATGTGAGTTTGGATGGTTCGGTTAGCTTCGGGAGGTGATTTATGACTTAGGAGTGTGATCGGAATTGGTTTTGGAGGTCCAGAGTAGAATTAGGCTTGAATTGGCGAAGTTAGTATTTTGGTGATTTCCGGTGGGTAGGTGAGATTTTGATCCGAGGGTTGGAATGGAATTCCGAGAGTCTTTGTAGCTTCGTTATGTCATTTGTGTGTGTGTGCAAAATTTCAGGTCATTCGGACGTGGTTTGGTTGGGTTTTTGATTGAAAGCATATTTCAGAAGTTTTTAGAAAACTTAGTCTTGAATTCAATGTGAATTGATGGATTAGGTGTTGTTTGAGGTGTTTTGATGATTGGAACAAGTTTGAATGAGGTTTTAGGATGTGTTGATGCTTTTGGTTGAGGTCCCGGGGGCCTCGGGTGAGTTTCGGATGGTCAATCGGACCATTTTGGAGTTTGAAAGTTGCAGAAAAATCTACCCAGCTGTTGCAGAGGATTATCTCTTCGTGTTCGCGAGCGGAGCCTCGCATTCGCGTAAAAGAATTTGAGGAAGGACATAATTAAGCCTTTGCGTTCGCGAGAGGTGCCTCGCATTCGCGGAAGGCTAGGAGTTTGTGCTTCGTATGAGGCTCTCCGCGTTCGTGTATAGGGATTTGGGGTCCAGTGGAATTTGCTCTTCGCATTCGCATCAGGTGTCTTGCGTTCGCGAAGGTCAAGGCGGAAGAGGCATCGCGTTCGCGACTGGCATGTCGGGTTCGCGTAAGGTAAAAGTTGGTCAACGTAAATTTGTGCTACGCGAGCGCGAGAGGTTGACCGCGTTCGCATAGAAGGAAAGTCAGACCTGGGCAGAAAGTTTATAAGTTATTTCATCCGCGATTTTGAGTGATTTTTCCTCCATAGTTGAGCATTCTTAGAGCTTTTTGAGGGTGATTAAAGAAGTATTCAAGGAGAATTGATTGGAGGTAAGATTTTTGAACCTAAAAAGTGATTCTATTGTGAAATCAACCTAGAAATTCTTGGAACTTACGCTAAAATGGAAGAACTAGGGCTTGGGATTTGAAGGACCATTTGAGGTCGGATTGGAGAACTTTTGATATGTATGAACTCGTGGGGTGATAAGGAATCTAATGATGTAAAAATTTCTGAGTTTCGAGAAGTGGGCCGGGGCTCGGATTTTGCTAATTTCGGGATTTTTGATATATTTCGATTGTTTTCGCTTGGGTTTTGTTTCCTTAGCATATTGTGATGTATTCGTTCTGATTTTGGATAGATTCGACGCGCGTGGAGGCTGATTCGAGGGGTAAAGGCATCGCGAGCTAGAGTTGTAGCTGGTTCGAGGTGAGTAATGATTGTAAATAATGTCCCGAGGGTTTGAAACCCCGGATTGCACATCGTAGTGCTATATTGAGGTGAACACGCGCTTAATGATGAGCGTGGGATCGTTTACTATTGGGGATTGTGATTTGGTCCGTCCCGACTGATGTTTTACCGCATATTTGACTGAAACTTGCTTATTATTATCATGATTTGGGCTGATTGCCATATTTGGGCTTCGTGCCAATTATTTGAACCCTCCGGGGATTTTTATCACTATTTACTAACTGTATTGATTATTACTTGAACTCAGTCCTGTTGTTTCCTACTTTTTTATAACTCAACCACTTTTACTCAGTTTTGAGACTTAAATGATATTTCTAAATGATGTTTTGGGCTGAAAACCATTATTGTACAAATGCCCGAGAGGCTTGTGATGAATTTTCGGACTAAGTGAGGCCGAGGGCCATATGTGAGGATATGCTGAGTGATATGAAGCCGAGGGCCTGAGATACTTTTATACGCCACGAGGTGGCTTGAGTGATGTGAGGCCGAGTGCCGAGAGATGATGCCACAAGGTTGCTTGATATAGCGCTTGGGCCGTAAGGGGCCCCTCCGGAGTATGCACACCCACAATGAGCGCGGGTACCCATCATGAATTGAGAGTGATCCCGAGGGGCTGATACTGTACTGAGAGTGAGCCCGAGGGGCTAATAATGTACTGAGAGTGAGCCCGAGGGGCTGATACTGTTCTGAGCGATTGTTACTGTGCCTGAGGGGCATATTTCTACTTGTTATTTACCTCCTAAATTACCTGTTTTACTTGGTTTAAAGGAATTTCATTTGACTTCCTACTTTAAGTTATTTTACTGCTTGATATAGAATTGCTTTGTGCCTTTACGTGTTTTCTTGCTTTCAGCCATTATTTATATTTATTACTCACTAGGTCGGAGTACTCACATTACTCCCTGCACCGTATATGCAGATTCAGGCATCATAGAGTCCGCTCCTAAGAGTTGATCCTCCTAGTCCAGGCAGTGTTTTCGGAGACTACGAGGTAGTTGTTGGCGTCCGCAGCCCCCGTGCCTCCCTTATCTTATTACTTCACCACATGCCCAACCATCTAGGGGTGGAGGTCAGGTAGCCAGGGGTCGCCCTAGAGGGGGAGGTCGATTAGGCAGTGGCCAAGCTCGTTTCTATGCACTTCCAGCTAGACCCGATGCTATTGCTTCAGATGCTGTCATTACAGGTATTGTCTAAGTTTGCCACAGAGATACCTCTGTATTATTTGATCCCAGTTCCACCTTTTCTTATGTGTCATCATACTTTGCTCGTTATTTGGGTATGCCCTGTGAGTTTCTTGCTTTACCTGTTCATGTATCTACCCTGGTGGGCGATACTATTATTGTAGACTGTGTGTACTGGTCATGTGTGGTGACTATTGGGGGTCTGGAGACTTGAGTGGATCTATTGCTATTGAGCATGGTGGATTTTGATGTCATTTTGGGCATGGATTGGTTATCTCCGTGTCGTGCTATTCTGGACTGTCATGCTAAGGTCACTTTGGCTATGCCGGGTGTACCACGAATCGAGTGACATGGCAAGACTGATTATGTTCCTAGTAGAGTGATCTCTTTCTTGAAGGCCCAGCGTATGGTTGGGAAGGGTTGCCTTTCATATCTAGCGTTTGTGAGGGATGTTGGAGTTGAGACTTCCTGTATTGTTTTTGTCCCAGTTGTGAGAGATTTTCCCGATGTGCTTCCTGCAGACCTGCCGGGCATGCCACCAGATAGGGATATTGATTTTGGTATTGACTTGGTGTCGGGCACTCAGCCCATTTCTATTCTGCCATATCGTATGGCGCCAGCAGAGTTGAAAGAATTGAAAGAACAACTTCAGGAACTCCTAGATAAGGGGTTCATTCGGCCTAGTATGTCACCTTGGGGTACGACAGTCTTGTTTGTGAAGAAGAAGGATGGCACCATGAGAATGTGCATTGGTTATAGGCAATTGAACAAGGTAACAAATAAGAACAAGTATCCTTTGCCTTGCATTGATGATTTATTTGACCAGCTTCAGGGAGCGAAGGTGTTCTCCAAGATTGATCTCCGTTCAGGTTATCACCAGTTGAAGATCAGGGATTCAGATTCTTAAGACTGCTTTCAGGACCAGATATGGTCATTACGAGTTCCTTGTGATGTCTTTCGGGCTAACCAATGCCCCAGCAACGTTCATGCATTTGATGAATAGCGTGTTCCGGCCTTATCTTGATTCGTTCGTTATAGTATTCATTGATGATATTCTGGTGTACTCACGTAGTCAGAAGGAGCACACAGAGCATTTGAGAGTTGTGTTGCAGAGATTGAGGGAGGAGAAGCTTTATGCAAAATTCTCCAAGTGTGAGTTTTGGCTCAGTTCAGTGTCTTTCTTGGGGCACGTGGTGTCCAGTGAGGGTATTCAGGTTGATCCAAAGAAGATAAAGGTGGTTCAGAGTTGGCCCAGACCGTCCTCAGCCATAGAGATTCGTAGCTTTCTTGTTTTGGTGGGCTATTATCACTGGTTTGTTCAGGGATTCTCATCTATCGCATCGCCCTTGACCAAGTTGACTCAGAAGGGTGTTTCATTTGTATGGTCGGACGAGTGTGAGGAGAGCTTTCAGAAGCTCAAGACAGCTTTGACCATAGCTCCAGTATTGGTTTTGCCATCAGCTTCAAGTTTATATACCGTGTATTGTGATGCTTCGAGAGTTGGGATTGGTTGTGTATTGATGCAAGAGGGTAGAGTTATTGCTTATGCTCCTCGTCTGTTGAATCCCTATGAGAAGAACTACCCTGTTCATGATTTGGAGTTAGCTGTCATAGTTCATGCATTGAAGATTCTGAGGCATTATTTTTATGGTTTATCTTGTGAGGTATTCACTGATCATCGCAGTCTTCAGCATTTGTTCAAGAAAAAGGATCTTAATTTGAGGCAGCGGAGATGGTTGGAGTTGCTTAAAGATTATGATATCACTGTATTGTACCATCCGGGAAAGGCCAACATGGTGGCCGCTGCTTTGAGCCGAAAGGCAGTGAGTATGGTGAGTTTGGCATACATCCCAGTTGGGGAGAGACCTCTTACAGTTGATGTTCAGGCCTTGGCCAATCGGTTCGTGAGATTAGATATTTCGGAGCACAATCGGGTATTGGCTTGTATGGTTTCTTGGTTTTCCTTATATGATCGCATCAGAGAGAGCCAGTATAATGATCCGTATTTGCTTGTCCTTAAGGATAGAGTTCAGCATGATAATGCCAGAGATGTGACCATTGGTGATAATGGGGTGTTATGGATGCAGGGAATTGGTGTGCCCAATGTAGATGGGCTTTGGGAGTTGATTCTAGAGGAGACCCATAGCTTGCGGTATTCGATTCATCCAAGAACGTCAGCTCGTGGATCCTCCTTATATGATCGCATCAGAGAACTCCAGCATGATGATCCGCATTTGCTTGTCCTTGAGGACAGAGTTCAGCATGATGATGCTAAATATGTGACCATTGGTGATGATGGGGTGTTGAGGATGCAAGGCCAGATTTGTGTGCCCAATGTGGATAGGCTTCGTGTGTTGATTCTGGAAGAGGCCCATATCTCGCGGTATTCCATTCATCCGGGTGTCGCGAAGATGTATCAGGATTTTAGGCAGCACAATTGGTGAAGAAGAATGAAGAAAGATATTGTGGGATTTGTAGCTCGGTGTCTCAATTGTCAGTAGGTGAAATATGAGCATCAGAGACCGGGTGGCTTGCTTCAGCAGATGGTCATTCCTGAGTGGAAGTGGGAGAGGATCACTATGGACTTTGTTGTTGGACTTCCACAGACTTTGAAGATGTTCGATGCTATTTGGGTGATTGTGGATCGGCTGACCAAGTTCGCGCACTTCATTCCTGTGTGTACTACCTATTCTTCAGAGCGGTTAGTAGAGTTATATATCCGAGAGATTGTTCGGCTGCATGGTGTTCCAGTTTCTATCATTTCAGATCAGGGTACTCAGTTTACTTCCTAGTTTTGGAAGTCTGTTCAGCGAGAGTTGGGTACTCAAGTGGAGTTGAGCACAGCTTTTCACCCTCAGATGGACGGGCAGTACGAGCGTACTATTCAAATACTGGAGGACATGTTGCGTGCTTGTGTTATCGATTTCAGAGGTTCATAGGATAAGTTTCTACCACTTGCAGAGTTTGCTTGTAACAACAGCTACCAGTCGAGTATTCAGATGGCTCCATATGAGGCTTTGTGTGGGAGGCGGTGTAGATCTCCAATTGGTTGGTTCGAGCCCGACGAGGCTAGGCTATTGGGGACAGATTTGGTTCAGGATGCCTTAGAGAAGGTGAAGGTGTTGGCCCATGTTCAGGTGAAGTTTTGAAGAATGACAAATGAACTCAGTCATGGACCAGGTTCATCATGTGAGGCATAGTATTTATCAACCTAGACATGTGAGATACACGTGAAGGAGATAATTCTCAGTAATCAAGCAGCAATATCTCCTGAACTGTTCGAAAAGGTTGCATATTGGATGAGGAGAGAATGTCTCCTTATGGGAAGAGGACACAATCACATAATCCGGATAAATGATAGGGTTGAAGTTTGTATTGAACAAGGACTCAACTTCGATGGAAGATCAGCAATTGAGTCTCAATCAAACTCTGATTACTAACTCATTAAATAACAGTGATTGTTCTCTTTTACAGGTGTTGCACATACGCAGAAGTTAAACATGAATAGGGAGCAAAATAGCAACGCTTTTTGCAAGCAGTTCGTGTGTAATTCAAGTGTGCAAACCTGAAGCTACTTGAACGAGATAGAAGAACCAGTTCCGTTGTGTTTATTCTTATTCTAGTTCAATTGTAGTAGGTGGTTTAAAGTTGTACCTTTTTAGCCTTCATAGAAGCATTTGTAATAGGTACTTTGAGTGTTCAAGTTATAGGCTAACTTGAAGGTGTCACAACAGTTGAGGTTGTGTGCTACACAGGGATTAGAGTTAATCCTTAGGTTTACAAAGAGTTTTGTTAATGCTGTTTTGGCTCAGTGATTTTAGTGGATGTTTGGAAAAATCCTACTGAGTAGTAGGTCGTGGTTTTTTCACCTTTTGAGCCAGGTGTTTTCCACGTAAAAATCTCTATGTTCTTTATTTTCTGTACTTTTAATTCCGCAACAATAGTAGTTAGAACACCTAGAAGAACCAGGTTCTTCTAGATCGAAAAATTGGGTACCACACAAATCACCCCCCTCTTGTGTGGTATTGATGTTTAGAACATCAATTGGTATCAGAGCAAGTTATCATTGAAGAGGCTAACACCTTAGGAAAAGATCAACATGAGTTCACCACCTGAGAACTGGGAAGGGCAATCCACTGCCAGGCCTCCATTGTTCAATGGACAGTACTACTCTTGGTGGAAGAACAGGATGAAGGATCACATCATAGGAGAAGACTATGAACTCTGGGACATAGTCACTAATGGTCCTTTGGCAACTACAATGAAAAATGAGGAAGGAGTGGTTGTGCCAAAGACAAGGGCTGACTGCATTGCTGAAGACCTAAAAAAGTGGGAGAAAAATGCTAAGGCCAAGAAATGGTTCGTGTGTGGACTAGGTCCAGATGAGTACAGTAGGATCCAAAGTTGTACCACTGCCAAGGAGATATGGGACACTTTGTAAGTGGCTCATGAAGGAACACCTCAAGTGAAAAGATCCAGAGGAACAATGTTGTATTCTCAATATGAGAATTTTACTATGAAGGAAGGAGAAACTATCCAAGAGATGTATACTAGGTTCACTACACTGACAAATGAACTTAAGTCCCTTGGAAGGATTATTCTTGAAGAATACAAGGTTGAGAAAATCCTGACAAGGGTTCTACCAGTCTCATGGGAAAGCAAAATCACGGTCATTCAGGAATCCAAGAATATTGCTACTCTCAGACTGGATGAACTGATTGGAAATCTTACTGCTTATGAACTGAGAAGGCAAACCATGAAGATGGATACACCCAAGAAGGAGAGACGCCTAGCTCTCAGAATTGCTGAAGGTTCAGATCTGGAAGAAGATGAGATGGCTATGATCACTAGAGAATTCAAAAAATACCTGATGAGAGGAAAGGGTTCTTCAAGAGGTAAAACCTTCAACAAGTCAAGAGCTCCTGAGAAATAGACCAATGAGGGTTGCTACAAGTGTGGTAAGACTGTCAAGAACTGCCCTCAATGGGAAATTGAGTGGAAGAAAGAAAGGGCTGAACGAAGGAACAGGAAGAAGGAACAAGTTCAACCAAAAAGGAACAAAGGTTCAACCAAGGCTATGGTTGCTGCTTGGGGAGAAACTTCAGATGAAGATTCAGAAGATGAAGCTGAAGAAGAGCAAGCACTGATGGCCATCGGAGAATCAGATGATGAACAAGAGGTAAGTATCCTTCATCTCAAAAATAAGATTTATTTTTTGTCTAAAGAAAAGTTGGTTGAGCTACTACTAGACTTCATTGATGAGTCTGAGATAATTAACAATGAGAAAGAAGTTCTGTATAGGGAATGTGTGATCCTAAAAGCAAAATGCAAAAGTCTAGAGTCTATGGCTAATTAGAGTGATAACACAAATGCTGAGTTGAAGAACCAGGTTCTTGAACTTGATAACAGTGTCCTAGAACTTAGGTCTGAAAACTTAAAACTGAAACTAGGAACAGGAAAGAAGAAAGTTGATCACACATATCTCACTCTAGAAGAAAACTTAGAAAAATGAAAGATGAATTGTATAAGAAAGATGAACTCATCAAAGTCCTGAAGGAAAATCTAGGAAAGGTGAAACATGAACTAGATAGAACTTGCAAGTGGAACAAGGCTTCTGATGCACTCTCTTGGCTGCAAGAGCATCACAGTAGCAACAAAAGAGGACTTGGCTATGGGACTCAAGCTCCAAAATGAGACTCTAGAAGGAAGTACCTCACTCTTCCTGAAAATAAAATATGCACACACTGTGGCAAGGATGGCCATTACAAAAATGAATGTAATGCAAAAGAAAAGGCCAGTCAAAAGAATAAAGTCTTTGTTCAAGAGAAAAACAAGCTGCCTAGGTGGGCAAGAAGGAATCTGATTCATCCTTTTGCCTATAGAAAGGGACCCAAACTAGTTTGTGTTTCTAAGACTAACCCCTGATTTCTTTTTGTAGGTCCAAGTGAAAGGGAGGAGCCAAATATGGTATATGGATAGTGGCTGCTCAAAACATATGACTGGGAACAAGGACCAGTTCCTTTCACTTGAGGACTTAAAAGGAGGTAATGTCTCCTTTGGTAATGGAAAGAAAGGTAAGATCATTGGGGTTGGAAAGGTAGGCAAAACAAATTCTCATTCCATAGAGAATGTCTACCTGATAGATGACTTGAAATATAGCCTAATAAGTGTGTCACAATTGTGTGACAGAGGTAATCTTGTAGCTTTTACCTCTACCAAATACTTTGTGATTAACCTTACCACTGACAAGATTGTTTTGCAGGGAAAAAGAGTTAACAATATTTACATTGTTGATTTGTCTACTCTCTCAGAAAATGAACTCACTTGCTTAAGTGTGTTGGTAAATTATCCCCTCCTGTGGTACAAAAGACTTGGTCATGCAAGTATAAATCAGCTAAACAAATTAGTTTCTAAAGACTTGGTGATCGGGTTACCTAACATCAAGTTCAAGGAAGACAAAGTTTGTGAGGCATGTGCAAGGGGGAAACAGGTAAGATCATCCTTCAAAAGCAAGAAAATGGTAAGTACAACCAAGTCATTGGAACTGGTCCATTTGTATTTATGTGGTCCAATGAGAACCATGAGCAGAGGTGGAAAGAAATATGTAATGGTGCTTGTCGATGATTATTCTAGATTTACCTGGGTTCTATTTCTAACCTCCAAAGATGAAGCATTCGACATGTTTATTGCATTTGTTAGAAAAACTCAGAAATAATTAGGAAATCAACTTGCATCCATTAGGTCTGATCATGGAACTGAATTTGAAAATTCCAAGTTTGCTGAATTCTGTGATGAAAATGGTATAAATCATAATTTCTCTACCCCTAGGACCCCTCAACAAAATGGAGTAGTTGAAAGGAAGAATAGAACTCTTGAGGACATGGCTAGAACCATGCTGCTTTCTAGTAAATTGCCCCACAGCTTCTGGGCAGAGGCCGTAAACACTGCATGTTACATAATCAATAGATGCATGACCAGACCTCTGGTAGAGAAGACTCCCTATGAGTTACTTAAAGGGATAAAACCAAACATATCCCATCTTAGGGCATTTGGTTGCAAGTGCTATGTTCACAATAATGGAAAAGACTCCCTAGGTAAGTTTGATCCCATAAGTGATGAGGGAGTATTCTTGGGATATTCTTCACATAGCAAAGCATATAAAGTGTTTAATAAAAGAACTCTGTGTGTAGAAGAAAGTGTATATGTAGTATTTGATGAAACTAACATTCTTTCTGAGAGACAGGAACATGAAGATGAAGCCATTGGATTGGTAAAGGAATTGACTGAATCCCCAGCACAAGTCAAAGTGGCATCAAAAGAAGGAACACGTGATGGAATAGGTACTTCAAATCAGGGCAACCTGACAGGGGAACTAATCAAGGAGAAATTGAATCAAACCCCCTAGAGGAACTTGTTCATGAACCTGTTCCTCAGCAACAGAACATGGGAGAGACATCTAGCAGAAACTAGTTGGTTGTGAAACCTCACAAGTATCAAAGTTCTCATCCCATTGAGAACATTATTATTGATCCAACATCTAGAGTCAAAACTAGATCACAGCTAAAGAATCTGTGTGTTTTTGATGCTTTACTATCTCTTATTGAACCTAAAAATGTTGTTGAGACTTTGTAGGATGCAAATTAGGTGAATGCAATGCAAGATGAACTCAACCAATTTGAAAGAAGTCAAGTTTGGCATCTAGTTTTGAGACCCAAGGACAAATCAGTCATTGGTACAAATTGGGTCTTCAGAAAAAACTTGATGAAGATGGAATAGTTACAAGAAACAAAGCAAGACTAGTAGCACAAGGATACAACCAAGAGGAGGGCATAGACTATGATGAGACATTTGCTCCAGTTGCAAGACTAGAGGCAATCAAACTCCTCATAGCCTTTGTAGCACACATGAAATTCACTCTTCATCATATGGATGTCAAAAGTGCCTTCTTGAATGGCTACCTAAAAGAAGAAGTGTTTGTGAAACAACCTCCAGGGTTTGAGAGGAAGGAATGTCCTGAGCATGTGTACAAGTTAGACAAGGCTCTCTGTGGACTCAAGCAGGCCCCAAGAGCTTGGTATGAACGACTATCCAAATTTCTACTGGAGCATGGTTACAAAAGAGGTAAAATTGACAGTGCATTATTTTTAAGAGAAAAAGGTAAAGATCTCCTTGTTGTGCAAATATATGTGGATGATATCATATTTGTGGCTACCATTGATAGGCTGAGTAAGGACTTTGCAAAACTAATGGGCAGTGAGTTTGAAATGAGCATGATGGGTGAGCTTAACTTCTTTTTAGGCTTGCAGATCAAACAAAATACAAAATGAAACCATGATCCATCAGCAGAAGTATACAAAAGAGCTAATCAAAAATTTTAAAATGGAGGAATCTAAAGAAATAGACACACCCATTGCAACTGCCACCAAATTAGATATTGATGAACCTGGTTCATCAGTCGATCAAAAGTTGTATAGGGGTATGATTGGTTCACTCTTGTATCTTACTGCAAGCAGACCTGACATCGTTTTCAGTGTAGGGCTTTGTGCTCGTTTTCAGGCAAATCCAAAAGAGTCCCACTTGACTGCGGTAAAGAGGATACTGAGATATCTGAAAGGCACCACTGATCTGTGTCTCTAGTATCCTAAAGATAGTAATTTTGATCTAGTTGGATATGTTGATGCTGATTATGCAGGTTTCTTAGTGGACAGGAAAAACACCCCAGGTATGGTACATTTCCTTGGTTCATGCCTTGTGTCATGGGCTACCAAAAAGCAAAATTCTGTGGCTCTATCTACTGCTGAAGCTGAGTATATTATTGTTGTTTCCTATTGTGCTCAATTGCTATAGATCAAACAACAGCTGGTAGATTTTGGAATTGAAGTGGGATGTATTCCAATATTCTGTGATAACACTAGTGCTATAAGTATGACAAAGAACCCTATTCATCATAAGAGGACTAAACACATAGATGTTAGACACCACTTCTTAAGAGATAACTATGAGAAAGGATTGATTTCGATAGAATTCTGTGCTACTAATAAACAAATAGCTGACATCTTCACTAAAGCACTGAGTAGAGAAAACTTTGAGAGGAACAGGTTGGAGTTAGGGATAATTAAGATCACCTAATAGGTCCAGTTCAGAATGCACAATGAAAAAAAAATTGGTTAGGAGTTCTAACTTTGTGTAAATATCTAGATCAATTCTTACTCAGTTTCATACTTTAATTAGTATACTCCTGTGACATGTGTATGACTCACTGATCTCTTACAAAGTTTCTTCTATTTTGGCATTTGAGGCATGTTCAAGAGAGTTCTATATAAAGAACCTGGTTCATCAATATGTGTTCATATGAAAAGCTCAGGTATGTTTTCTATACTCTACACAATTAGAAAAATTATTTTTCCAATCATGAGCAGAAGTCCTACATTCATCAAATTCCCAAAAATTCTATCTGTTGAGCATTGAACCAGTTTCGTTCCCCTAGAACTCTAAAAATCGGGATTTTTGCCTAAAATCTAGTGATGCCTAATTATCACTAAGTGACCGGAATTACATCTTGATTAGACTTCTAATTGACCTCTGAAAAAGTTGTTGTTTCTGTATTTAAGTCTAATCATCTTTAAATACACGCCACACCTCTTTTTCATTAGTCCATAACCGTCAAAACTCTTCTCAAGTTCTGATCGCCCTTCTTCTCTCCAAAATTCCCAAATTTTTCTTAAGAAATAATCCACCATGACTAACCCCTAAGATAATCCTGGCACTCCCCCACTAGTATCCCCTTCGAATACATCCTCATCTACACCCCCTAGTGAAACCCCAAAACCTAGGTTTCATAGGCAGAAAATGTTGGCCAGAAAAACAGTAGCTTCTGGAGCTCTAAGAAAAGTTCTAAATGAAAAATTGAAGGCTAGCCAAAGGAAGGAAAGTCCTACTCAAGAATCTGACTCAAGCTCTGAGTCTGAAGCTTTTATTTCTGCCAGCGAAGGAGAAGAACATGGGTCTTCTAACACTGCCAAAATTCAAGAAACCCTTGGTGAGGTAAGTTCTTGTGTGGTACTCTCTACTATGGTTGAAAATGTAGAAAATAGGTTTGTCTTGGTTGGTCCTGTCAAAGATGTAAAGGGGGCTGAATCTAGTAGAAGTGGAGGTAAAAAGAAAGAAAAAGAGAGAGAGGGAGCAAGTGGTGATGAGAGGGGAAATGAGAAAGAAAAAATTCTGGCTATCTGTGGAGGTGTTGAAGAAGGTTGCAACAAGTTAGGGGGAAGTGGTTCTGAGGAGGCGACTAAAGGGCTTATGCAACTAAGCAAGCAACAAGTTAGGGGGAAGTGGTTCTGGGGAGGCGACTAAAGGGCTTATGCAACTAAGCAAGAAACAAGATGAACTTGGTTCATCTATTGAGGAAACACTGTCTGATCTTCTGAAGAGGGTTGGAGCCAGTTATGATCCAAAGAAGCGTAAAGCTTCCACGCAAAAAGCTCCAACTGCTTCCAAACCAACAAAGAAAAGCAAAATGTCATCCCCAAAACCTATTGTACCTTCAGTACCTAAGGGAAGAGCCACTATAAGCAGGGTCAGACAAAGTGAAGCTGAGTTACAGAAAGCTCTAGAAGAAAGCAAAAAGAAAAAGAATGAGAAGGGAAAAGCAAAGACCGTAGAGAGTTTTGAGGTTGCAGAAGAAGAAGAAGAGGAGATGGAACTGGTCCTTCAAGAAAGGGGAACAACTGTGGAGGTTCCTACACCCAAACCAAAAAGGGCCAAGGCTTCTTCCAAGTAGTCTTTCTCTGAACCTGTATCTGATGAACCCTCTTTAGCCAAAAGAACCAGATCTACAGTGAAAGGTAAGCAGGTAAAAATTACTGAGGAAGAAGAAGAATGGAGTGGAGAAGAAGAAGAAAAAGAAGAAGAAGAAGAAGAGGAATCTGAAAAGGAACAAGATAGGTTTGCCATCTTTGGCAGAAGAATTTTTTTGAAAGGAAGACTGTTGAGAGACCTAGATGAACCAGGAATGAGAAGACTGGTGGATACCCTAGCTGCACAAGGTTGGAAGGACATGGTCCTTAAAATGGATGGGAGGCTGGCTAGGAAAGAATTGATTGATTTTATGGCCAATGCCATAGTAAAGAATGGGGTAGTCACCAGTATAGTGAAATGAGTAAGGGTGCAGTTTGATGCACTCAAATTGGGTAAGATTTTAGACATACCTAGTGAGGGGTATGATGATTATACAAGGCAAAGGTGGCCATGTCTAGATTCTCTCCCTACTGCTCTTCAAATCACTAGAAATTTTTGTGATGCCGCAACTACTGAATATGTGCCTGAAGCTAGGTTTGGGCAGAAAAGTAAGATGAGGCCTGAGCACAAGGTCTTGTTTGAATTTGTTAACAAGTGCATGCTTCCCAGACAGGAGAGGAGGCACACTGCCAACTACATGGACCTGGTTCTTATGGAGTGCCTTGTAAGAGGAATGCAGATCAATTGGCCTGCCTTTATTGTCAAATTACTGGACAGGGTCATAAATGTCTCCAAGGCTCATGCCACCCCATATGGGTTCATATTGACTACTATTCTGGATAGGCTGAATGTGCTTTTGAAGAAATAGGAGATGGTATCAAGCAAGGAACACTTTGGCGTCAAGACTCTTCTGGCTTGTGACTATCCAGTCAATGGCACCCCAGTTGAACCTGGTTCATCCCTGAAGACACCTGTGAACAGCAAGGTTAGGGCTTTGGTTCAAGAGTGTGGATCTAAGGATGCTAAATTTGCTCGGCTCCAGGCTCGTGTAGCTGAACTAGAAACTGAAAGAGATGGCCTTAGAACTGATGCGGGAATACATTTAAGTTCTAGGTCGCCCACCAGTATAATGCGGGAATACATTTAAGTTCTAGGTCTCCCACCAGTATAATGCGGGAATACATTTAAGTTCTAGGTCACCCACCAGTATAATGCGGGAATACATTTAAGTTCTAGGTCGCCCACCAGTAAAATGCAGGAATACATTTAAGTTCTAGGTCGCCCACCAGTATAATGCGGGAATACATTTAAGTTCTAGGTCGCCCACCAGTAAAATGCGGGAATGCATTTAAGTTCTAGGTCGCCCACCAGTATAATGCGGGAATACTTTTAGCTCTAGATTTTGAAATCAGTAACCCCACCTAAAGACGGAAGGTTACAACGAAGATCCCCAAGCAGGAAACAATAAAATCCCCAGCGCCAAGAAGCAGAAGGCTGCAAAAGCAAGCGCGCATTCAAAAGGAAGAAGGAACGCGTCTCAGAAGAAGCAGTTTGGAAACGTTTTAGCATGCCCAATATAACAATTTTGACGAAGAAAGCCATACCACTGAAGAAACCATTGAAAGATTTAAAGAAGAAAGCCATGTTCCCAGCAAATCAAGCAAAGTGATGAAAACTGGCATTCAGAAAAGGCGAAGGACCAGCATCATCTCCCAAGTTCACAAAATAAGGGCATCAGAGGAAAGCGTTAGCCGACAAGAAAGCAAGGCAACAAGAACAAGTTGAAGATGGATGAGATCTCATGATCCATAGTCTAGCTTAGCTTCTTGTTTTTCCTTTTAGAACAATGTAACAAGGAGATCGGTGAGCGGTATCATCCTACAGCAGCATGCACTACAGTCACACGGTAGTCCCAGCTACCAAAAATTTCCCGAACTATATTGACCTGATTCCTGTTCAGCCCAGGATATGTAGGAAACCTTTGAAGCAAAGGTTCGGTCAAATCTTTTTCAAAAAATGCTTCACACGGAGTATTTGGACGGGCAAAAATCACTCGCTTTATCTTTGCGCGAAAACCCTTCGTGTCTTCGGGCAAAGAGGGGCAGCTGTAAGCACGTGATTTTTGCTTCACAGACAATCGCTCCAAAAGAAAATAAAAATAGTGACAAATGACTTCGCTGTACAATTGTTCGAGTTTTTCGTGACATGTGTTGTTAGTTATTTGTGGGTCTGTCCATTTTGCATTTAATCATTAACAAACAAAATACAAAATATGTATGTCAAGGTGATTAAACCATAATTCGGTCAGTAAAAGAAAATTCAAAAAAATATATATATGCATCTTTTAGTCTAGGTTGTGATTTAACCATTTAGATTTTTTTAGTATGTGTGTAAATAATTGTGTTAAGTATTGATTAGTTGGATGTGGCAAGTTCATTTTAATTTAGTTGTATTTTTAAGAAAAGTTTTGGAAAAACAAAAGAAAATGCATATGGTGTAGTAAATCGGACTTGGGCCTATTTTGAATTGAGGCCCAAGTCCATCCCACTTCAGCCACGACCAAGGACCCGGTCCAGACCATGCCTGCCCAGGCACCTCCCGAAACGACGCCGTTTCAGGCAAATCGATCTGAGCCGTCCAAGCCTCTTGATCCAACGGTCCACATACGCACCCGTGACCCGACCTGGTTAGCCGGTCCAACCCAATCCATCCCTTAAGCCCAAACGACACCGTTTTAATACCAAACGGCTTCGTCTCACCCCTCACCATCAGATCCAAGCCGTTGAGATCATCTGATCCAACGGCTCAGATCTAAACCCCTAGACCATATATAAGCCTTCCCTTACACCCCACGCCCCCTATACGAACACCCCATCCCGTCGTCCCCAAGCTCAAACCCAGACCTCCCATTAGAAACCCTAGCCGCCCCATCTCCCTCGCTATTAAAGCCGATGGCATGGACACCGGTGGCCACCTCCTGAACACCTTAGGACCACCTCACTGTCCTAAACATGGATCTGCTATCCATTTGCCTCGAATCACCTTCCTTCGTCTCGAATCTTCATTTGAAGATTTGAGTCGAACTCTGATCTATACCAAACCACCCCATCTTCATACCAGACACCCCCCTGACCCTCCTCGTGACCAAACCAAACTTGGTTTGGTCCAAATCTACCCACAACTCCTAAAAAACCAGATCTGAAAATCCAAAACCTAGAACACGGATAGCCTTGGAATCCAGCCAACCTTAACAAAGGTTCGAGGTCTAATAGACCTTAGTCAAGGTGTTCTCATGTGAGAACACCCTGATTAAAGTTTGTTTGGCCTCAAATGGTCAAAGCTAAGTCGGACTTGGGTCATTTCGGTTTAAACTTCCCCAGTAAGTATCCCCTTTCCTTTTTAGTTTTGATTGAGTTGACAACATGATTTGTTGTGATTATTTGTTATTATCTGTTATTTTTCCTGATTTCTTCCATCTCTAGCAAAGACCTTTTATTTGGTCGGTTGATTTTATATGTGTGTTCTGAATGTACTCTGTGATATACATGCTCGTTAATTAGATTAATCGTCGAATAAGTTAACTCATATAGGTTCCCAGTAATTGAACAAAAATGTTTTAAGTCATTCGGGACCCTGTACGTGTTGTTTATATGAGCGACTGATTATTACCTGTTATAATTAGTATAGTCAACTCGATAAACGTCGTCGATTAGTTTGCTATAACTAATGGATCAAATGAGCTAAATAATTTCACATGACTAATTGAACCTTGTCACTGACTGAATGCCCAGCATTGTCTGAAATGAGTTTGTTTGCATTGCAAAAATGACTGAAAAGGTTCAGTCCGGGGCAGTCCTGAATTTGAACCTTCAGAAGTTCAAAATGCCCTGATGATGCAATGGGTTTAGGGCAGTAATAATCAGGGTTTAACAGGGGTAGTCTGGGGTTTGAAAGGGAAAGAAAAGTTTAGTTTAAAGGAGCTGACCAGCAGGGTACTAAATTAAGATTAAACTAATGGGGAACAAGACACAAGAGTATGAGGTTTAAAATGAATACTTAAATGAACCCACAACCTTTGATTAAAGAAAAGCCAGGCGTGGGGAACAAAGGGCTGGCATCAAAATATGCTTAAGCATGGGTTTAAAGAGTATGGGCAGTCTGCAAGTGGGAGGAGGCAGGCAGCTTAGCTGCACTAGGTCGTTTGGCTTATAAATAGGCCATTTCAGAACTTAAAAAGGGCTGGAAAATTTTTAGTCTTGAGAGAGGTCTTGTGAGTTTAAAGAAAACTGAAAACATAAGGAAATTTCCAGTAAACACTGTAACCAAACACTGTCTGAAGGCTATATAAGAGTTCATATTGGTCAAGCTGTCTGGGCCAAGTTCAGTTGTTTGCACTGACTGAGTTGCTTGTGATTGTTGAACTGCTGGTGTTGCTGCATTGAACACTCTGTTACTTCTATTATTTCATTACTCTTTCCTGGGATTGCTTGTTTGGTGCTCGACTATCTGCTGGTTTTCTTTGTTCTGGGAATTATTGTTGGTTGTCTGTGGACTGTGGAAAACACTTGTGGTTGTTGGTTTGTTGCTGTGCTGTTGTTGTGTATCTGCTGCTGCTGTGTTTGTTGCATACTGCCCGACTGACCATTCCTTTCTTCTTTTGTTCTCTATACCAGGTACACACCTAATACACTGTCAGATGTAATTGGAAAATTGAGCATGAATACAAATGAAAAGACCTGAAGAATGTCTTTTTATACATAGATTGTTACATTAAATATCATGTAATGTAGAATAATTTTATTCTTGTTCGGATACTGAAGTAGCTTGCACGCCTGGTAGATATCAATGCATGGTAATTGAATATCAGTTTGTATATGTATGCTGCTAGTTAAAAGTATTCCCAATGCATTGGGTTGTATCTTAGACTTAGTCTAATCGTGTAGCATATTCTTTAATACATGCCGAGCATGAAGCTATCCATTGTTAGCTAAGTTCATTTCTTTTGATAAACTGCCTTATTATAATTGATAAACCACACCTTTAAAACAAAGAACACAAATTTACGGTCTCAACCTCACGAAGGTCGAGCCCAAGTTGAAACAGACCAAGCAGGCCTCGTCGGAAAATCAGTGGCCCAAGCCTGGCTAATCCCACACAAACTGGGTTTGAGCCTATGAGATTCGACCGCTCGTCTGAGGGACGCAGCCTCGTTTCTGAATTTTTTTTAGCATTCTGAATCCTGCTATAAATGACCTGCAAGCATATAATTAACTAGGACTATCTCCGCTCTCAACTAGTAGAGACAAATGCGACAAGAAACGTAGTTGCTATAGGATATCCTTTTAAAATAAAGACGAGATGAGCCTCGACAAATAAAAACGCACAAGCTGCGGGGCCCTCGTTAAATGTATATTATCGAAGCATTCAGTTTCCAGGACGGGTCGTTTAGCAAATCTCACGGCCCTCCCAGAATAATAACGCGATAGTCTCTTTAAGCGCGCCTTAATAAATCTTACCTTCCTAAACTTCGGGTGCACATTTATGTGACCCAAATCCAATTCTCAACGGAGTCGAAATGTGTTTCTAATCACGGGTACATTGATTGTGACGTGGTTCGAGATGCGTGTCCATGACGTTGCAAATTCATTTTTAAAAATAAGAATGAGATGAGCCTCGCCAAATAAAATACAAATTGCGGGGCCCTCAGTAAATATTTGTTTTAAAAATTATTTGGACTTCGGGATGGACCGTTTAGTTAAATTTCACGGTCTTACCCAAAATAAATACGCTAGTCACTTTAGGCGCGCCTTTAATAATTTAATTTCCTTAAACTCGGGTGCACATTGATGTGACCCAAATCCAAATCTCAACGGAGTCAAAGTGTGTCGACGACCACGGGTACATTGATTGTAACGCGGTTCGAGATACATTTTCACAACGTTGCAATTCTTGATAAAAAACAGTAAATGATAAAAGCGGTTAAAAGTTAAATTTTGCACATAAGTTCACACTTGTATAAAATCAGATAATCAAGTCGAATATAACAGTTGAGCGACCGTGCTAGAACCACGGAACTCGGGAATGCCTAACACCTTCTCCCTGGTTAACAGAATTCCTTATCCGGATTTCTGGTATGCAGACTGTAATATAGAGTCATTCTTTTCCTCGATTCGAGATTAAAATTGGTGACTTGGGATACCCTAAATCTCCCAAGTGGCGACTCTGAAATAAATAAACCAATCCCGTTTCGATTGTCCTTTAATTGGAAAAAACTCCCTTGCGCCCCCGCGGGTGCGGAAAAAGGAGGTGTGACAGCTCTGGCGACTCTGCTGGGGATCTCTACCCAGAACCACTGGTTCAGGGTTAAGAATTCGAGCTTAGAATAATTGTTATTTGGCTTTATTCATATCTGATTTTATTACATGTTTTGAGCCTAATGTGCTAAATGCTGCTTTTACTTCTTTGATATTGCTTGAACTGTACATATAAACTGTGCCGAAACCCTTCTGTTCTCTCTTGAGGAGCGCACGCTGGTCGTGGCTTCTTTCTGTTAGTGTCATATGCCAAAATAGAATGAGGATTCGGAGGAGTTGCAAAATCGGATGGCCTTTTGGTTACCGGTACACAGCTCCCATCCTTGGCTCGAGTTGTCCGCTCGGGTAAGCCAGGTCTAGAACAAACACCTAGGTTTTACAGCTTAGTATAACTTAACTTCATGCCGGATCCCTAGTAGGAACGCTTATTTGCATCATATGCATTTGACTTAGGGGACTCAGCACAGGGGCTGGGTCCGTCTAGGACAAGCAACCTGAGAATAAAGACCATCCTGCTACATCTTGCTTGCTTTATGCATTTACTTGTTTCAAGGCTTGCATGCTAACCGGTTTCTGAATATCGGGAATGTTTGAAAAAAAAAAGAGAAAAAAAAATAATAACGGATAGGGAGATAATTATTCTTGAAAGATCAATACCCAGAAAATGGTTAAAGCTCTGCCAGAATTTTGAAAAAAAAGAAGAAAAAATGTGTGTCTTATTAATTTGTTTTAGAAAGTAAGAGTCTTTGATTCATTTCTAAGAGAAAAATAGTGTGTCCCCAAAATTCGGCTTATGCCTGAACTACGTCACTTTGATTCTCGCAGGGTGCGAGATACGTAGGCAACCCCCATCGGGCTCAACTTGTTTTTCAAAATATAGGTACAATCCAAAGAACGAAAGTTTTTAAGGTGACATCATACTTTTCGGAAACAACCAAATTTCGTTTTTCTAGGAAAAAGGGGTGTGTCAATTTGGTATTTGAGTCCAATGAGTCTGGATCTTTGCTTAATCACCCCAATAAACATGCAGAATGAGCATAAGTCCAAGTTTGCCGTTAACAGTTAGAAGCAAAATCCCTCTGGAAGTGCGATTATGGTGGGAGGATTTGGAAAAGTCAGAGCAAGACAAGATCAAACTGCACCTGGGAGGTTTGGTTAATTTGTTGAACGTCAGGCCTCGGTGCGACATCATAAAGGCTTTGGTTACATTTTGGGATCCGGCCCACAACGTGCTCCGTTTCTCGGATTTTGAACTCACCCCAACATTAGAAGAAATGGCGGGTTACATGGACGTCACTGAAGGTTTGAGACACAAATACCTGATCGCTCCAAGAGTTGTGAATTCACACAAATTCATGGATCTGTTGAAGATAAGCAAGGGAGTCCCATACGCTGAACTGGATAGAGGTTTTTCTACCCTACAATTCATATACCAGAGGTACGGGAGCATAGGAGGATTTAATGATCCAGAAAGTGGTGTTTGCAGCAGGGGAAATCTGGTAAAATGGAATGAGCATAGGCGGTTCGCTTTTATGGTGGCATTTTTGGGCCTTGTGGTGTTCCCCCGGAAAGATAGAAATATCGACCTGAAAGTGGCTGGGATCGTCAAATTCCTGATTACCAACGATAAAAGCATCCTTGTTCCTATGATAGTGTCAGAAATGTACCGAGCCCTCACGGCTTGTAAGGCCGGAGCAGACTTCTTCGAGGGGTGCAACTTGTTATTACAGATGTGGATGATCGAACACTTATGTCACCATCCTCAGTATATGCGCTACATGTCTACAAATGGGGGCTGCATCGAGGGTTATAACCTAAGGGTTTCAGGTTTCCGATCACCGGGAGGGTTTGAAGAATGGGTATCCTATCTCCGGGTCATCACCGCAGATCAAATAAACTGGACTTTGGGTTGGCTTTCTGTGGAAGAAATCATATACATGCCCGCCACTGGTCCTCACTTCCTCTTGATGGGACTCAGGGGTATTCAACCTTATGCCCCTTACAGGGTAATGAGACAGTTAGGAAGATGTCAAGTACTACACCCGGACGAAGATCTCAGCACTTATGCCGTCGAGGTCAGCAGTGACGGCCAATTTCCTGAAAAGACAGTTCGTTGCATATGGAGTGAATGCCAGTACCTGACGGCAAATACTCGGGTAGGTGATGTGTCTAGGGGTGAAGTCTCGCCGGCCTATCTCGCTTGGCATAACAAGAAGAACATTGTGGAACGGCCAACCAAACGGCCTCACCTCCAAGATTTTGTTGAGTCATCACAAGAACAATGGGACTGGCTCGCAAAAGAGGAAGGTTACCTGGTTGAAATCAGGAAGCTAAAACGACAAGTTGAAAGGATTGTATTCGAAAACAACGTGCAAATCGCCCAGGAGCAGGCTAAAAAAGACAAGCTAGCCCAAGAGAACCAAACCCTGAAGGCCCGCTTTCGCCAAGCCAGTAAGAATAACATCGACCGACAAAAGCGTTGCTCCGACGAAAGATTGATAGCCAGTTTGAGAAATCAGGTCATCCAGAGCCAAGAAGAATTAGACCAATCAGAGGCTTGCATAGCAAGGATGAAGGTCAAATGGGCAAAAGGTACAATGGCCCGGAGGAAGCGCCTACAGCAGGTCATGAGGGATTGTGAACTGAGCGTCAAAGCGGTAAAGGAAACAAATTCCGCTCTGCAAGAGCGGATCTTCAAGCAAACACAAGATGCCCAAGCCGACAGAAGACGCTATTACAATGCAATGACCAGGATGGAAAGACAAATGGAGATGTTCCAGGATCAGCTCGCCACCAATGCACAAACGCTAGGATTAAAGAGCCGACAAATGAGGCAGTTGTTCGCAGAAAGGGACAACATTCGAGCAAGAATTGACGAGATCGGGCATTACATCTACCTGAAATGCTTGGCATGCGAACAAACAGCGCGGGAAACCCTCATTGTCTCCATCATGGGCTGCGTCCACCGGATTATGAACGAGTTGAAGAGCTTGCAAAGAGACCTTACACCTAGGGTTGCGAAAGGGCCGAAAGATGCCTCGTGGGTCCCTAAGTTGGAGAATTAGTCTTTGATCGAGTCCTGTTCGTTTTGTTTGTTGTTTCCCCATATGTTGTTTTCTTTTCCTCAAACCAAGTTTAAAACCGTGGAGTCTGTACCGTTGCTATTTTGTTAAAATAATGTGTAATAGAAATTTTCGATAATGAAATTGAGTGATTCCAGAAGAATTTCTATGTGTCTTTACTTTGAGGCAGAACTACGCCTGGTCTGATTCACGCGGGGACGTGATACGTAGGCAATCCCCATAAGATTCGACCGCTTTTAATAAAGAAAGAAAAGAAAAAATAAAATAAAACACAGGGTTTCCCAAAGTACTTTAAAAGGGGACGAATGAGCAAACCGGGATGACGCATATTGTTTGAAGCAAAGCATGTAGAAACGGTTAACTGCCTAGGTGCATTGCATCCTCTATGTGTTATGATCAAATCTGTTAAAATCTAACGCTAACAAAGTTTGTTGTTGTCTATACCAGACAAGTTAGTTGTTAAAGAACTCTGGCAACACACTCCTACCAAACCAGATCCAAAGGACCGGTAGCAACAAGCATGACTACTTCAGAGAATAGCAATGAGAAAGAAAAGGTCGATGAGCCAGTTGTTAAAAGAAGCGATGGAAAAGATTGAAAGGATGGGACTAGAGATGAATGCAATGCAGCTAGCCATAGCCAAAACACAAAAGAGCCCTGAAACACTGGGACACATGCCAGAATACCCTCACTCCGGCCCTTCCACAAGCCACCCAAATCCCCTTTATCATCAAGAAAGAAGCCCTCATGATTCCCAAGCTCCACCACCCCATCAACCTCTCCCAACACCCAATATTCCCATTTTTGTGGGACCCACATCAGCCCCTTTGCAAAGAATGACCAGTGAGCCATTGTTTCAGGCTCACGATACACAATACTATCCCCCTGAGCCTACATTCCATGCACCCGAGCCTCAAGCTTACAATCCACATTTGGAAGTGCCGACAGAGATTGAAAAGCCGGCTAAGGCCCCTGAACAGGATGAAGTGCTGAGAAAGTTCAAAAGCCTGGAGCAGTCCTTCAGGAACTTACACGGGCTGGGCAACCAAGTCAGCGTAGCATACAAAGATCTGTGCCCTTTTCCAGACGTCCAACTCCCGGCTGGGTTCAAGATGCCTAAGTTTGATTTATATGAAGGACATGGTGATCCCATGGCACATTTGCGGGGATTCTGTAGCAAAATGAGAGGGGCAGGCGGCAAGGATGAGCTGTTGATAGCTTATTTCGGCCAAAGTCTGAGCGGATCTGCACTAGAATGGTATACCAGGCAGGATTCCAGCAGGTGGTACACGTGGGATGATCTGGCGCAGGCTTTTGCAGGTCATTTCCAGTACAATCTCGAGATAGTTCCTGACCGTCTCACATTATTGAGAACTGGGAAGAAACCCGGGGAAAGTTTTCGCGAGTTCGGGTTCCGCTGGAGAGAGCAAGCAGCTAGAGTCGATCCTCCCATGAGAGAGGGAGAGATGGTGGACTATTTTTTGCAGACATTGGATCCAACCTACTTTGGTCACTTGGTGACAACGGTTGGAAAATCTTTCAACGAGGTGGTCAAGATAGGGGTCATGATAGAAGAGGGTTTGAGGTCTGACAAGATCTTGAACTATTCGGCACTCAAGGCCACAACCCAGGCTATTCAAAACGGCACGGGAGGTGCGTTGAGAAGAAAGAAAGAAGAGGTTGCCACGATCGAGGCAGGCAGTTGGTCCAGGGCTGGCAGGCCACACTACAACCAACCCAGACCTCACAGGTCAGAATACCCATACAACCCACCACAAAATTTCTATCCACCTCGAGAACCACAATGCTCCGTACACCAAGCCCAGGCATACACTCAGCCTCCGGTTCGCCCACAATGGCGCGCACCGGCTCCCCAGAATATATATGCACCACCACAAAACACCTACCCTCCACCAAGGGCGTATAGAAACCCCTCAGGGGCAGGTTTTCGGGGAAATCCAGATGCTAGGAATGACAGGTTGCGGAAGCAGAGAACCTTCACGGAGCTGGGAGAAACCTACACCGCTTTGTTCCACAAGCTGAGGCAATTGGGTTTGGTTAGTCCTGTCCAGACTCGAGAACAAAATCCCCCACCTCAGAATTTGGATCGATCAATCAGTTGTGAATACTGTTTCGGGATGCTCGGGCATGATACCGAGAAGTGCTGGAAATTAAGACATGCCATACAGGATCTTATTGACACCAATAAGATCGAGGTCCAGACACCATAAGCTCCTATCATCAACCAAAACCCACTGCCAGCGCACCACGAAACTCATATGATTGAGTTGGTGTGTGAGGGAGGAGAATTGAGAAAGCCCTCACAAACAGTGATGATGATCCAAGCCGCCCCGAAAGAAGTCTCAACCAGTGGAGGAACGAGTGTACAGTCGCAGGGAGAAGGCGTCAAGCCGGTAGTGATATTGGGAAAGAGCCCGTCCGCCATAACAAGCAAACCCGAGCCAAGCAAGTTGGTAGTATCAGGTATCCCACCCACACCGACAGTCGTGTTAAAAGGGGTATGCAGAGAACTGGTGACCATAAGGCCTATGGTCCAACTACCGATGATTGACAGCAGGGCTGTGCCTTGGAAATATGAAAAGGCGGTGGTGATGTACAAGGGAAAACAGGTGGAAGAAGTCAGTTGTGAAGCGCAAGGGTTGACTCGATCAGGTCGATGTTTTGCTCCGGCGGAGCTAAGAAGAGCCAACCCAGTTGCAACCAAGAAACCTGTGTCCGAAGAAGAGGCTGAAGAGTTCCTGAGGAAGATGAAAGTACAAGACTATTCTGTGGTCGAACAGCTGAGAAAAACACCGGCCCAGATCTCACTGTTGTCGTTACTGATCTATTCTGAGGAGCATCGTCGGGCCCTGTTGAAGATATTGAACGAAGCTCATGTACCCAGTGAGATTTCTGTAAACCACCTGGAAACCATTGCCAGCAAGGTTTTCGAGGTGAACAGGGTAACATTCTCAGATGATGACCTGCCGGTGGAAGGTACGAAGCATAATAAAGCTCTATACCTAGCTGTGAAATGTGAAGACTCGGTGGTAACTCGAGTATTAGTGGATAACGGCTCAAGCGCTAATATTTGCCCACTATCTACCTTGAACCAGTTAAAGATCGACCACGGAAGGATCCACAGGAACAGTATCTGTGTCCGAGGGTTTGACGGAAACGGAACGGCCACTGTGGGGGATGTTGTACTTGAACTGACCATCGGTCCAGTCCTGTTTACCATGGAATTCCAGGTACTAGATGCCACGGTATCTTACAACCTGCTGTTAGGTCGACCATGGATTCATGCAGCAAAGGCGGTGCCCTCCACCCTACATTAGATGGTGAAGTTCGAGTGGGAAAGACAAGAGGTCGTGTTACACGGCGAGGATACAACGTGCACCATGGGCGAAGCCATTGTACCATTCATAGAGACCGCTGATGACAAAGGTCCTTGGGTCTACCAGATTTTCGACACAGGATCGGCCAACAAAATTTCTGAAGGAGAAATCATCCCGCACCCTAGGGTAGCTGCCGCAACAGTCATGATGGTCTCAGAAATGCTGGGTAATGGATTTGTGCCGGGAAAAGGCCTAGGAGTCGAGCTTCAAGGGATTGTCCAACCTGTCTCCCTTCCTAAAAATCTGGAAACTTTCGGATTGGGGTTCAAACCAACCGCAGCAGATAGGAAGCAAGCGCGAAAAATGAAGAAGAGGGTCTGGTTTCTGCCTAAACCAGTGCCACGTCTCTCAAGGTCTTTTGTCAAAGCAAGTGCCAAGGGGTCGCCGGTCCCAAAGATTCGAGGACCTTTGATCGGTATAAATGAAGACCTGAATCAGAGTTTTGAGAGGCTATTCGCGGATGTCAGTATGGTGGAAGCTGGAGAAGGTTCCAGTAGAGCAGAGATACAGTTTGTGGGGCCCAAGGCCAAGACCAACAATTGGACAGTTACTCTTCTTCCTGTCCGAGGGGAGTCTTGGTAGTAGGCTTTGATTTATGTTTTGTGTGTTTTGTTTTGTCCGGATTATTCAAGGGTGTAATCCAAATTTTACTTTCGTTTTTGTAAAAGTGTGAACCCTTTTATCCCGCAAGTTTAATAAAGTTTTTTTCTTCTTTTGTCCCATTTTAATTTTGTTTTGTTCTTTTTCTTTCTGAACAGTTCTCTTTTTACTGGTTCTAATGACATGGCATGCACAACGGAAGAGGTCGTTTGTGATGATAAATCTGAATGTGACGAAGGTGAAGCCTTCGAAGAGATAAACCGAGAACTGTGCCAATTTGAAGAGAAACCCAAGCCTAACCTAAATGACACTGAGGATGTGAATCTAGGAGACGCTGATAACGTCCAAGAGACCAAAATTAGCATCCACATTGACCCGAATGTCAGGGAAGAATTGGTCAAAACCCTCGTGGAATTCAAAGATGTTTTTGCATGGTCATATGATGATATGCCTGGATTGAGCACCAATTTAGTGGTTCACAAATTGCCCACTGACCCGGCATGCCCTCCCGTCAAGCAAAAACTAAGGAAATTTAAAACAGAGATGAGTGTAAAGATCAAAGAAGAAGTGATTAAGCAGTTGCAAGCAAAGGTCATTCGAGTCACTCGATATCCCGAGTGGTTGGCCAATGTGGTACCAGTCCTAAAGAAGGATGGAAAAATCAGGGTGTGCGTCGACTACCGCAACCTCAACAAAGCAAGTCCCAAGGACGATTTTCCACTGCCCAACATCCATATCTTGATCGATAATTGCGCGGGGCACGAGATCGGATCCTTTGTGGATTGCTGTGCGGGTTATCATCAGATCCTAATGGACGAGGAGGATGCTGAGAAGACATCGTTTATTACTCCATGGGGAACCTATTGCTATCGGGTAATGCCGTTCGGGTTAAAGAACGCCGGGGCAACGTACATGCGAGCAATGACTGCCGTGTTTCATGACATGATACACAAAGAAATCGAGGTGTACGTCGATGATGTGATCATCAAATCTTGGCGTCAGGAGGACCATGTGGCAGACCTAAGGAGATTTTTCCAAAGACTCCGAAGGTATGATATCAAGCTTAACCCGGCCAAATGCGCATTCGGGGTTCCATCAGGAAAGTTGCTAGGATTCATCGTCAGTCGACGGGGGATTGAGTTAGACCCATCCAAAATTGAATCCATCCGAGATTTGCCACCGCCAAGGAACAAAACAGAGGTAATGAGTTTGCTGGGTAGACTCAATTACATCAGCAGGTTCATCGCTCAACTCACAGCAACTTGTGAGCCCATATTTCGGCTGCTGAGAAAGGATGCTGCGGTAGGTTGGACGGCAGAGTGTCAGGAGGCTTTTGACCAAATCAAAGGGTATCTGTCTAATCCACCCGTATTGATCCCGCCTAAGCCCGGGAAGCCCCTAATCCTTTACCTAACGGTCTTGGAAAATTCATTTGGTTGTGTATTGGGGCAACATGATGACACAGGAAGGAAGGAGCAGGCCATCTACTATCTTAACAAGAAATTCACAGTACATGAGGTCAAGTACACTCAACTCGAGAAAACATGTTGTGCCCTAACTTGGGTAGCTCAGAAGTTGAAGCACTACCTGTCTTCATATACTACTTATCTCATATCCCGTTTGGACCCATTGAAGTATATCTTTCAGAAACCTATGCCCACGGGAAGGTTGGCAAAATGGCAAATTCTGCTCACAGAGTTTGATATTGTCTATGTGACGAGGACGGCCATGAAAGCCCAGGCGCTGACAGACCATTTGGCGGAGAATCCCGTTGATGAAAAATACGAGCCCTTAAGGACGTATTTTCCTGACGAAGAGGTAATGCATACAAATGAGTTGGAATTACCTGAGGAACCGGGTTGGAAGCTTTTCTTCGATGGAGCTGCAAACGCAAAAGGGGTTGGAATAGGAGCAGTACTCATTTCTGAAACAGGACGCCATTATCCTGTTACGGCTCAACTACGCTTCTATTGCACCAATAATATGGCCGAGTATGAGGCTTGCATTCTGGGTCTGCGCTTGGCTGCCGACATGGATGTCCAAGACGTCTTGGTCTTGGGAGACTCGGACCTCTTGGTACATCAAATTCAGGGTGAATGGGAAACACGAGATCTAAAGCTCATACCATACCGACAATGCTTGCATGATCTGAGCAAGCAATTTCGATCGGTAAAGTTCAAACACGTCCCGAGAGTTCACAATGAGGTTGCGGATGCCTTGGCCACCTTAACATCAATGCTGCACCACCCTGACAAAATGTATGTTGATCCTCTACACATCCAGGTCCGTGATCAGCACGCCTACTGCAATACCATAGAAGAAGAAGCAGATGGCGAACCCTGGTTTCATGATATCAAGGAATACCTTCAGAATGGGGATATATCCAGAACATGCCTCTAGAGACCAAAAAAGAGCCCTTCGGCGTTTGTCGAATGGTTTCTTCCTCAGCGGAGGAATATTGTACAAAAGAACCCCGGATTTGGGATTGTTGAGATGCATAGATGCCAGTCAAGCAACGACGGTTATGGCAGAGGTACATGCTGGAGTTTGTGGGCCACACATGAGCGGATATGTATTGGCAAGAAAGATCCTTCGAACAGGGTGTTATTGGCTCACCATGGAACACGACTGTATCACTTTCGTGAGGAAATGCCATCAGTGCCAGATACATGGAGATTTGATTCATTCTCCGCCAACAGAGTTACATACGATGTCAGCACCCTGGCCGTTTGTGGCATGGGGCATGGATGTCATTAGGCCCATCGAGCCGGCAGCATCCAACGGTCATAGGTTCATTCTAGTGACCATTGATTACTTCACCAAATGGGTTGAGGCTAAAACCTTCAAATCAGTAACCAAGAAGGCAGTGGTGGACTTTGTTCATTCCCATATCATCTGCAGATTTGGGATCCCAAAAGTGATCATCACGGATAACGGTGCGAATCTTAATAGCAGCTTGATGAGAGAGGTATGCCAACAATTCAAGATTACACACCGCAATTCCACCCCATATCGTCCCAAGGCGAAATGGAGCAGTCGAAGCAGCCAATAAGAATATCAAGAAGATACTGCGAAAAATGGTGGAAGGGTCCCAGACAATGGCACGAGAAATTACCCTTTGCTTTGTTGGGTTACCGCACTACCGTCCGAACTTCCATAGGCACAACTCCTTATTTGTTGGTGTATGGAACTGAGGCCGTAATACCGGCGGAGGTTGAAATTCCGTCCCTCCGAATTGTCGCTGAAGCCGGGATTAATGATGATGAATGGGTCAAAGCTCGATTGGAACAGTTGAGCTTGATAGATGAGAAAAGATTGGCAGCAGTGTGCCATGGTCAGCTGTACCAGAAGAGAATGGCAAGAACATATAATAAGAAGGTGTGCCCCAGGAAGTTTGAAGTAGGGCAGCAGGTATTAAAGAAGATCCCCCCACATCAGGTCGAGGCAAAAGGCAAATTCGCCCCAAATTGGCAAGGGCCTTATATCGTGACCAGAATATTGTCCAACGGTGCTTTGTGTTTGACAGATGTCGAAGGTAGGTGTGTCGACATGGCTATCAATTCAGATACGGTCAAAAGATATTATGCGTAATTTCTTTAATTATGGCAATTTTGGTTTATTTGTTTGTATTCGGCATTTATTGGATAATGAGATGACGGAGGCAATTCTTTCTTCTATCCAAACACTTTTAACCCTTGCTTCCCCCTTTGAGCCTTAAGTTATTCTTTCATACCCCTCTTTTGGAATCACTAATGGAAAAGGCATGAAAAAAAAAGAAGAAAAAGAAAAAGAAAATGAAAAGAAGGAAAAGAAAAAGGAAGATAAAATCATAAGAAATACAAAACCGTGGGAACTACGTTTGACCTGATTCCTCAAAGAGGATACGTAGGCGCCTCACGGCTCGGTCATAGTATGCATCATAGTGAATATAGGATGCATAATGTACATAGTGTGCATAATAGGCACAGTGTGCGTAACGCACATAGCGCAACATAAGTGTAAAAAAATAAATTCCCCAAGCAAGAAAACTGGGGCAGAGGTTATGTTTTAAGTTCCAACAAAGGTTTGATTCCAAAGTTGTAGCACATCACCCATCAAATTATTTTCATTTTTATAGCCTTTCTTTAACCCCACACCCAAAACCAACATCGACGTCCAAAAGACCTCCCGATCAATGTTCAAGAGATGCCAAGTCAGGCAAATAAGGCCGAGAATAATACACCGATCCCCAGCAAAGAAGAGGATCGTAAGACTGGGAATGAATTGATGGTCAAAGGAATCTCCAGAAGAGAGGGTCATATCTACAACACCCCGAGTCCTCGAAAGAAATAAAATGAGAGAGTCTTATCGGTGAAAACCTTCACAGGCACCGAGAGGCTATGTAAGATGAGGGATATGAAATGAGAGAGTCTTATTGGTGAAAACCTTCACAGGCATCATAAGACGCCAGGAGATGAGAGAAAAGAGAGAGTCTCATTAGTGAAAACCCCCCGAAGGGCACTATGAGGCGACAAGGCAGATCAACTAAAGCTACCACATTCGAAATGAAGTGGACACTCCTTTATCCTCCCCAACAAATCAGACCATCGGGCAAATCGATTGATACAAATAGACTGGGTCGGGAGTCTATGGTGCACGTCATGATCACGAGGACCAGTCATGTCCTCCAGATAAGTTCTTTTGAGTTCTTCTCCCACCAAATATTGGTTCAGAAAGACTTTCTCCTTTTTTCTATCTTTTATTTTCGTAAAATTTGTCTTGAAAGGATTTTTCAAAGCTTACTACCAGAAACCGGAGGGGAATTCATCCAATGCAGGATAATACAAACAGTCTTAAAAGCCGATCCCAGGCAATGCAGTGATCGTGCCCGGCAATTTTGGAGGAAGTAAGCTCCTAAAGGGAGTGGTTTCGGGAGTTAAAAGCAGACTCCCACAGCATGTGCTTAAAGAGAAAGCAGAAAAGGGGATTAATTGAAAGCCAATCCCCAGCAGGCTAGAGACCCCCAGCAGGCAACTCTGCCCACTAATCAATTATGGGGACATAGAGCAAGGAAAAGAGAAGAAAGGAAAAATCATCCTCCAGAAAGGCACCCTCTACCACCACGATGAAAACTAATTAAATCCTTTTGTCTGTTGTAGGAAAACAAAGGACTGATGATGGTAGCAAGATGCAACGCCAGGGAAGTCACCAAAATCCGGGGCTGAAAATTTTCTGCCGATTGTCAAAAATAATTCTCGGAAGAACGGGGAAGCAATTTCAATACTTTTAAGTTCTAGGTCGCCCACCAGTATAATGCGGGAATACATTTAAGTTCTAGGTCGCCCACCAGTATAATGCGGGAATACATTTAAGTTCTAGGTCGCCCACCAGTATAATGCGGGAATACATTTAAGTTCTAGGTCGCCCACCAGTATAATGCGGGAATACATTTAAGTTCTAGGTCGCCCACCAGTATAATGCGGGAATACATTTAAGTTCTAGGTCGCCCACCAGTATAATGCGGGAATACATTTAAGTTCTAGGTCGCCCACCAGTATAATGCGGGAATACATTTAAGTTCTAGGTCGCCCACCAGTATAATGCGGGAATACATTTAAGTTCTAGGTCGCCCACCAGTAAAATGCGGGAATACATTTAAGTTCTAGGTCGCCCACCAGTATAATGCGGGAATACATTTAAGTTCTAGGTCGCCCACCAGTATAATGCGGGAATACATTTAAGTTCTAGGTCGCCCACCAGTAAAATGCGGGAATACATTTAAGTTCTAGGTCGCCCACCAGTATAATGCGGGAATACATTTAAGTTCTAGGTCGCCCACCAGTAAAATGCGGGAATACATTTAAGTTCTAGGTCGCCCACCAGTATAATGCGGGAATACATTTAAGTTCTAGGTCGCCCACCAGTATAATGCGGGAATACATTTAAGTTCTAGGTCGCCCACCAGTAAAATGCGGGAATACATTTAAGTTCTAGGTCGCCCACCAGTATAATGCGGGAATACATTTAAGTTCTAGGTCGCCTACCAGTAAAATGCGGGAATACATTTAAGTTCTAGGTCGCCCACCAGTAAAATGCGGGAATACATTTAAGTTCTAGGTCGCCCGCCAGTATAATGCGGGAATACATTTAAGTTCTAGGTCGCCCACCAGTATAATGCGGGAATACATTTAAGTTCTAGGTCGCCCACCAGTATAATGCGGGAATACATTTAAGTTCTAGGTCGCCCACCAGTATAATGCGGGAATACATTTAAGTTCTAGGTCGCCCACCAGTATAATGCGGGAATACATTTAAGTTCTAGGTCGCCCACCAGTATAATGCGAGAATACATTTAAGTTCTAGGTCGCCCACCAGTAAAATGCGGGAATACATTTAAGTTCTAGGTCGCCCACCAGAATAATGCGGGAATACATTTAAGTTCTAGGTCGCCCACCAGTAAAATGCGGGAATGCATTTAAGTTCTAGGTCGCCCACCAGTATAATGCGGGAATACTTTTAGCTCTAGATTTTGAAATCAGTAACCCCACCTGAAGACGGAAGGTTACAACGAAGATCCCCAAGCAGGAAACAATAAAATCCCCAGCGCCAAGAAGCAGAAGGCTGCAAAAGCAAGCGCGCATTCAAAAGGAAGAAGGAACGCGTCTCAGAAGAAGCAGTTTGGAAACGTTTTAGCATGCCCAATATAACAATTTTGACGCAGAAAGCCATACCACTGAAGAAACCATTGAAAGATTTAAAGAAGAAAGCCATGTTCCCAGCAAATCAAGCAAAGTGATGAAAACTGGCATTCAGAAAAGGCGAAGGACCAGCATCATCTCCCAAGTTCACAAAATAAGGGCATCAGAGGAAAGCGTTTGCCGACAAGAAAGCAAGGCAACAAGAACAAGTTGAAGATGGATGAGATCTCACGATCCATAGTCTAGCTTAGCTTCTTGTTTTTCCTTTTAGAACAATGTAACAAGGAGATCGGTGAGCGGTATCATCCAACAGCAGCAAGCACTACAGTCACACAGTAGTCCCAGCTACCAAAAATTTCCCGAACTACATTGACCTGATTCCTGTTCAGCCCAGGATATGTAGGAAACCTTTGAAGCAAAGGTTCGGTCAAATCTTTTTCAAAAAATGCTTCACACGGAGTATTCGGACGGGCAAAAATCACTCGCTTTATCTTTGCGCGAAAACCCTTCGTGTCTTCGGGCAAAGAGGGGCAGCTGTAAGCACGTGATTTTTGCTTCACAGACAATCGCTCCACAAGACAATAAAAATAGTGACAAATGACTTCGCTGTACAATTGTTCGAGTTTTTCGTGACATGTGTTGTTAGTCATTTGTGGGTCTGTCCATTTTGCATTTAATCATTAACAAACAAAATACAAAATATGTATGTCAGGGTGATTAAACCATAATTCGGTCAGTAAAAGAAAATTCAAAAAAATATATATATGCATCTTTTAGTCTAGGTTATGATTTAACCATTTAGATTTTTTTAGTATGTGTGTAAATAATTGTGTTAAGTATTGATTAGTTGGATGTGGCAAGTTCATTTTAATTTAATTGTATTTTTAAGAAAAGTTTTGGAAAAACAAAAGAAAATGCATATGGTGTAGTAAATCGGACTTGGGCCTATTTTGAATTGAGGCCCAAGTCCATCCCACTTCAGCCACGACCAAGGACCCGGTCCAGACCAGGCCTGCCCAGGCACCTCCCGAAACGACACCGTTTCAGGCAAATTGATCTGAGCCGTCCAAGCCTCTTGATCCAACGGTTCACATACGCACCCGTGACCCGACCTGGTTAGCCGGTCCAACCCAATCCATCCCTTAAGCCCAAACGACACCGTTTTAATACCAAACGGCTTCGTCTCACCCCTCACCATCAGATCCAAGCCGTTGAGATCATCTGATCCAACGGCTCAGATCTAAACCCCTAGACCATATATAAGCCTTCCCTTACACCCCAAGCCTCCTATACGAACATCCCATCCCGTCGTCCCCGAGTTCAAACCCAGACCTCCCATTAGAAACCCTAGCCGCCCCATCTCCCTCGCCATTAAAGCCGGCGGCATGGACGCCGGTGGCCACCTCCTGAACACCCTAGGACCACCTCACTGTCCTAAACATGGATCTGCTATCCATTTGCCTCGAATCACCTTCCTTCGTCTCGAATCTTCATTTGAAGATTTGAGTCGAACTCTGATCTATACCAAACCACCCCATCTTCATACCAGACACTCCCCTGACCCTCCTCGTGACCAAACCAAACTTGGTTTGGTCCGAATCTACCCACAACTCCTAAAAAACCAGATCTAAAAATCCAAAACCTAGAACACGGATAGCCTTGGAATCCAGCCAACCTTAACAAAGGTTCGAGGTCTAATAGACCTTAGTCAAGGTGTTCTCATGTGAGAACACCCTGATTAAAGTTTGTTTGGCCTCAAATGGTCAAAGCTAAGTCGGACTTGGGTCATTTCGGTTTAAACTTCCCCAGTAAGTACCCCCTTTCCTTTTTAGTTTTGATTGAGTTGACAGCATGATTTGTTGTGATTATTTGTTATTATCTGTTATTTTTCCTGATTTCTTCCATCTCTAGCAAAGACCTTTTATTTGGTCGGTTGATTTTCTATGTGTGTTCTGAATGTACTCTGTGATATACATGCTCGTCAATTAGATTAATCGTCGAATAAGTTAACTCATATAGGTTCCCAGTAATTGAACAAAAATGTTTTAAGTCATTCGGGACCCTGTACGTGTTGTTTATATGAGCGACTGATTATTACCTGTTATAATTAGTATAGTCGACTCGATAAACGTCGTCGATTAGTTTTCTATAACTAATGGATCAAATGAGCTAAATAATTTCACATGACTAATTGAACCTTGTCACTGACTGAATGCCCAGCATTGTCTGAAATGAGTTTGTTTGCATTGCAAAAATGACTGAAAAGGTTCAGTCCGGGGCAATCCTGAATTTGAACCTTCAGAAGTTCAAAATGCCCTGATGCTGCAATGGGTTTAGGGCAGTAATAATCAGGGTTTAACAGGGGTAGTCTGGGGTTTGAAAAGGAAAGAAAAGTTTAGTTTAAAGGAGCTGACCAGCAGGGTACTAAATTAAGATTAAACTAATGGAGAACAAGACACAAGAGTATGAGGTTTAAAATGAATACTTAAATGAACCCACAACCTTTGATTAAAGAAAAGCCAGGCGTGGGGAACAAAGGGCTGGCATCAAAAGATGCTTAAGCATGGGTTTAAAGAGTATGGGCAGTCTGCAAGTGGGAGGAGGCAGACAGCTTAGCTGCACTAGGTCGTTTGGCTTATAAATAGGCCATTTCAGAACTTAAAAAGGGCTGGAAAATTTTTAGTCTTGAGAGAGGTCTTGTGAGTTTAAAGAAAACTGAAAACATAAGGAAATTTCCAGTAAACACTGTAACCAAACACTGTCTGAAGGCTATATAAGAGTTCATATTGGTCAAGCTGTCTGGGCCAAGTTCAGTTGTTTGCACTGACTGAGCTGCTTGTGATTGTTGAACTGTTGGTGTTGCTGCATTGAACACTCTGTTACTTCTATTGTTTCATTACTCTTTCCTGGGATTGCTTGTTTGGTGCTCGACTATCTGCTAGTTTTCTTTGTTCTGGGAATTATTGTTGGTTGTCTGTGGACTGTGGAAAACACTTGTGGTTGTTGGTTTGTTGCTGTGCTGTTGTTGTGTATCTGCTGCTGCTGTGTTTGTTGCATACTGCCCGACTGACCATTCCTTTCTTCTTTTGTTCTCTATACCAGGTACACACCTAATACACTGTCAGATGTAATTGGAAAATTGAGCCTGAATACAAATGAAAAGACCTGAAGAATGTCTTTTTATACATAGATTGTTACATTAAATATCATGTAATGTAGAATAATTTTATTCTTGTTTGGATGCTGAAGTAGCTTGCACGCCTGGTAGATATCAATGCATGGTAATTGAATATCAGTTTGTATATGTATGCTGCTAGTTAAAAGTATTCCCAATGCATTGGGTTGTATCTTAGACTTAGTCTAATCGTGTAGCATATTCTTTAATACATGCCGAGCATGAAGCTATCCATTGTTAGCTAAGTTCATTTCTTTTGATAAACTGCCTTATTATAATTGATAAACCACACCTTTAAAACAAAGAACACAAATTTACGGTCTCAACCTCACGAAGGTCGAGCCCAAGTTGAAACAGACCAAGCAGGCCTCGTCGGAAAATCAGTGGCCCAAGCCTGGCTAATCCCACACAAACTGGGTTGAGCCTATGAGATTCGATCGCTCGTCTGTGGGACGCAGCCTCGTTTCTGAAATTTTTTTAGCATTCTGAATCCTGCTATAAATGACCTACAAGCATATAATTAACTAGGACTATCTCCGCTCTCAACTAGTAGAGATAAATGCGACAAGAAACGTAGTTGCTATAGGATATCCTTTTAAAATAAAGACGAGATAAGCCTCGACAAATAAAAACGCACAAGCTGCGGGGCCCTCGTTAAATGTATATTATCGAAGCATTCAGTTTCCAGGACGGGTCGTTTAGCAAATCTCACGGCCCTCCCAGAATAATAACACGATAGTCTCTTTAAGCGCGCCTTAATAAATCTTACCTTCCTAAACTTGGGTGCACATTTATGTGACCCAAATCCAATTCTCAACGGAGTCGAAATATGTTTCTAATCACGGGTACATTGATTGTGACGTGGTTCGAGATGCGTGTCCATGACGTTGCAAATTCATTTTTAAAAATAAGAATGAGATGAGCCTCGCCAAATAAAATACAAATTGCGGGGCCCTCAGTAATATTTGTTTTAAAAATTATTTGGACTTCAGGATGGACCGTTTTGTTAAATTTCACGGTCTTACCCAAAATAAATACGCTAGTCACTTTAGGCGCGCCTTTAATAATTTAATTTCCTTAAACTCGGGTGCACATTGATGTGACCCAAATCCAAATCTCAACGGAGTCAAAGTGTGTCGACGACCACGGGTACATTGATTGTAACGCGGTTCGAGATACATTTTCACAACGTTGCAATTTTTGATAAAAAACAGTAAATGATAAAAGCAGTTAAAAGTTAAATTTTGCACATAAGTTCACACTTGTATAAAATCAGATAATCAAGCCGAATATAACAGTTGAGCGACCGTGCTAGAACCACGGAACTCGGGAATGCCTAACACCTTCTCCCGGGTTAACAGAATTCCTTATCCGGATTTCTGGTACGCAGACTGTAATATAGAGTCATTCTTTTCCTCGATTCGGGATTAAAATTGGTAACTTGGGACACCCTAAATCTCCCAAGTGGCGACTCTGAAATAAATAAACCAATCCCGTTTCGATTGTCCTTTAATTGGAAAAAACTCCCTTGCGCCCCCGCGGGTGCGGAAAAAGGATCAATAACAGCTACTGTTTCTCTTGTTCTATAAAGATTTTTCTCTTAATAGTTTGAATATGTTTGTTGATTATTGATGATTTCATCCATGTTTTCACTTGCAGTTGCCCAAGTGGCCATGAGTAATTACTAAAATCTGGGATTCACAATGCATGCAACTTTTCGATGATGCCAAAAGGGGGAAGAGATATTGTGCTTTACTCTTTGTTCTGAATAATGTGATATTTATAACCTAATTAAATCTGGTCCTTGATGATAAGTTAAAATTCTAAGTTAATGTGTTGATAGTCAAGTTGAGTTCCTACAGGTTCTTTGATTAGTAAAAGCACAGAGTTTGTCATCATCAAAAAGGAGGAATTTGTTGGCCCAAGTTTAGGTGAAGTTTTGAAGAATGACAAATGAACTCAGTCATGGACTAGGTTCATTATGTGAGGCATAGTATTTATCAACCTAGACATGTGAGATACACGTGAAGGAGATAAGTCTCAGTAATCAAGCAGCAATATCTCCTGAACTGAGCGAAAATGTTACATATTGGATGAGGAGAGAAAGTCTCCTTATGGGAAGAGGATACAATCACACAATCCGGATAAATGATAGGGTTGGAGTTTGTATTGAACAAGGACTCAACTTCGATGGAAGATCAGCAATTGAGTCTCAATCAAACTCTGATTACTAACTCATTAAATAACAGTGATTGTTCTCTTTTATAGGTGTTGCACATACGCAGAAGTTAAACGTGAATAGAGAGCAAAATAGCAACGCTTTTTGCAAGCAGTTTGTATGTAATTCAAGTGTGCAAACCTGAAGCTACTTGAACGAGATAGAAGAACCAGTTCCATTGTGTTTATTCTTATTCTAGTTCAATTGTAGTAGGTGGTTTAAAGTTATACCTTTTCAGCTTTCATAGAAGCATTTATAATAGGTACTTTGAGTGTTCAAGTTATAGGCTAACTTGAAGGTGTCGCAACAGTTGAGGTTGTGTGTTACACAGGGATTAGAGTTAATCCTTAGGTTTACAAAGAGTTTTGTAAATGCTGTTTTAGCTCAGTGATTTTAGTGGATGTTTGGGAAAATCCTACTAAGTAGTAGGTCGTGGTTTTTTCACCTTTTGAGCCAGGTGTTTTCCACGTAAAAATCTCTGTGTTCTTTATTTTCTGTAGTTTTAATTCCACAACAGTAGCAGTTAGAACAACTAGAAGAACCAGGTTCTTCTAGATCGAAAAATTGGGTACCACATAAATCACTCCCCATCTTGTGTGGTATTGACGTTTAGAACATCAGAAGGTGATTTAGGAGAGGCTTCGTACAACGCAGTGGCGACAAAAGAGTTATGTGGACCGGAAGGTCCGAGATGTGTCCTACATGGTTGGTGAGAAGGTCTTGCTGAAGGTTTCGCCCATGAAGGGTGTTATGAGATTTGGTAAGAAAGGAAAGTTGAGTCCGCGGTTCATTGGGCCTTTTGAGGTACTTCAGAGGATTGGGGAGGTGGCTTATGAGCTTGCTTTACCACCCGGCTTGTCGAGTGTGCATTCGGTATTTCATGTTTCTATGCTTCGGAAGTATATTGGGGATCCGTCTCATGTTTTGGACTTCATCACGGTTCAGTTGGATGATGATTTAACCTATGATGTGGAGCTAGTAGCTATTTTGGGTCGTCAGGTTCGTAAGTTGAGGTCAAAGGATATAGATTCAGTGAAAGTGCAGTGGAGAGGTCGGCCCATCGAGGAGGCTACCTGGGAGACCGAGCAGGAGATGCGAAGTAGATATCCTCACCTATTTGAGGTTTCAGGTATATTTCTTGACTCGTTCGAGGACGAACATTTGCTTAAGTTAGGGAGGATGTGACGACCTGGCCAGTTGTCTCATGAGTTACCACTCCGTTTTCCCCAGTTTCTGCTTCTTTATGCTTCGTTACTCGTGTTTTAGGTGATCGGGTTGATTAGATTGAGTTCGGAGAGGATTTGGTAAGAAATGAGACACTTAGTCTCTTTTAAGAAGGTTTAAGTTGGAAAAGTAAACCGGGTGTTGACTTATGTGTCATAGGGCTCGGATGTGAGTTCCAATGGTTCGGTTAGCTTTGGGAGGTGATTTATGACCTGGAAGTGTGATCGGAATTGGTTTTGGAGGTCTGATGTTGAATTAGGCTTGAATTAGCGAAGTTAGTATTTTGGCGATATCTGGTGGGTAGGTAAGATTTTGATCCGAGGGTCGGAATGAAATTACGAGAGTTGTCGTAGCTTCGCTATGTCATTTTTGATGTGTGTACAAAATTTCAGGTCATTCGGACGTGGTTTGGTTGGATTTTTGATCGAAAGCATATTTCGGAAGTTTTAGAAAACTTAGGCTTGAATTCAATGTGAATTGATGGGTTTGGTGTTGTTTGAGGTGTTTTGATGATTGAAACAAATTTGAATGAGGTTTTAGGATGTGTTGGTGCTTTTGGTTGAGGTCCTGGGGGCCTCGGGTGAGTTTCGGATGGTCAATCGGACCATTTTGGAGTTCGAAAGTTGTAGAAAAATCTGCCCAGCTATTGCAGAGGATTATCTCTTCGTGTTCGTGAGCGGAGCCTTGCATTCGCGTAGAAGAATTTGAGGAAGGCTAGAATTAAGCCTTCGCGTTCGCGAGAGGTGCCTCGCGTTCGCGGAAAGCTAGGAGTTTGTGCTTCGCGTTCGCATGAGGCTCTCCACGTTCGCGTATAAGGATTTGGGGTCCAATGGAATTTGCTCTTCGCGTTCGCATCAGGTGTCTCGCGTTCGCGAAAGTCAAGGCGGAAGTGGCATCGCATTCGCAACTGGCGTGTCGCGTTCGTGTAAGGTAAAAGTTGGTCAACGTAAATTTGTGCTACGCGAACGCGAGAGGTTGACCGCGTTCGCGTAGAAGGAAAGTCAGACCTGGACAGAAAGTTTATAAGTTATTTCATCCGCGATTTTGAGTCATTTTTCCTCCATAGTTGAGCATTTTGAGAGCTTTTTGAGGGTTATTAAAGAAGGATTCAAGGAGAATTGATTGGAGGTAATATTTTTTAACCTAAACGTGATTCTATTGTGAAATCAACCTAGAAATTCTTGGAACTTAAGCTAAAAATGAAAGAACTAGGGCTTGGGATTTTGAACTTTTGAATTGGGATTTAAAGGACCATTTGAGGTCGGATTGGAGAACTTTTGATATGTATGAACTCATGGGGTTATAAGGAATCTAATGATGTGAAAATTTCTGAGTTTCAAGAAGTGGGCCCGGGGCTCGGGTTTTGCTAATTTCGGGATTTTTGATATATTTCGATTGTTTTCGCTTGGGTTTTGTTTCCTTAGCATATTGTGACGTATTCGTTCTGATTTTGGATATATTCGACGTGCGTGGAGGCCTATTTGAGGGGCAACGGTGTCGTGAGCTAGAGTTGTAGCCTGTTCGAGGTGAGTAATGATTGTAAATGATGTCCTGAGGGTTTGAAACCCCGGATTGCACATCGTAGTGCTATATTGAGGTGAACACGCGCTTAATGATGAGCGTGGGATCGTTTACTATTGGGGATTGTGATTTGGTCCGTCCCGACTGATGTTTTTACCGCATATTTGACTGAAACTTGCTTGTTATTATCATGATTTGGGATGATTGCCATATTTGGGCTTTGTGCCAATTAGTTGAACCTCCGGGGATTTTTATCACTATTTACTCACTGTATTGATTATTACTTGAACTCAGTCCTGTTGTTTCCTACTTTTTTATAACTCAACCACTTTTACTCAGTTTTGAGACTTAAATGATATTTCTAAATGATGTTTTGGGCTGAAAACCACTATTGTACAAATGCCCGAGAGGCTTGTGATGAATTTTCGGACTAAGTGAGGCCGAGGGCCATATGTGAGGATATACTGAGTGATATGAGGCCGAGGGCCTGAGATACTTTTATATGCCACGAGGTGGCTTGAGTGATGTGAGGCCGAGTGCCGAGAGATGATGCCACGAGGTTGCTTGATATAGCGCTTGGGCCGTAAGGGGCCCCTCCGGAGTCTGCACACCCACAATGAGCGCGGGTACCCATCATGAACTGAGACTGAGCCCGAGGGGCTGATACTGTACTGAGAGTGAGCCCGAGGGGCTGATACTGTACTGAGAGTGAGCCCGAGGGGCTGATACTGTTCTGAGCGATTGTTACTGTGCCCGAGGGGCGTATTTCTACTTGTTATTTACCTGCTAAATTACCTGTTTTACTTGGTTTAAAGGAATTTCGTTTGACTTCCTCACTTATTTACTACTTTAAGTGATTTTACTGCTTGATATAGAATTGCTTTGTGCTTTTACGTGTTTTCTTGCTTTCAGCCATTATTTATTTTTATTACTCACTGAGTCGGAGTACTCACATTACTCCATGCACCGTGTGTGCAGATTCAGGCATCGCAGAGTCCGCTCCTGAGAACTGATCCTCCCAGTCCAGGCAGTGTTTTCGGAGACTACGAGGTAGTTGTTGGCGTCTGCAGCCCCCGTGCCTCCCTTATCTTATTAATTTTATATTCTTCAAATAGTTGTACCAGACATTATATCTAGAGACTCGTATTAGGATCCTTAGTTGCTCATGACTTGTAACACCCCGGTTTGGGTAGTGTCGGGATGATTTCTACTGGTGTTATCGTAAATTCCGCGAATTATGGTTATTATATAATGTTTTAGAACTATTTATGGTATCTAATTGTTTAAAAGAGGTGTTCTGTTTTGGTCTGGCTGACCTTGTCTTCACGAGAGGCGCCATCACGACCAGGTTCGGGGCTAGGGTCGTTACACTTTAACCAGTAAAAACAATTACGCACAGTGAAGAAAATTGCACGGCATCACCCTTCGTGCTTTTACTCTCAACCTCACAATGAAACAATGACACTGCACGGCATCACCCTTCGTGCTTTTACTCTCACTCAGAGTATAAATCAATAGATACGGCATGGCATCACCCTTCGTGGATTAACTCTCATAACATGGTATGGCATCACCCTTAGTGCATTAACACTCACAATATGAAACGACATTACCCTTCGTGCATTAACACTCACATATGATACGACATCATCCTTCATGCATTAACACTCTCCATTTCCACATAACAATGAACAAGTAATAATAAAGAGATAGGATCAATAAGTACAAGCCTTACTTCAATAACGGTTCCACGATACCAATCTCAACTTGGAGTCAATACTCAATTATCGCAAAAGCCTATAAGCACGATAAGAACGATCAATTTAACAAATAACTAGTCTAAGCATGGATAACATGATCAAAGTAAGCAATAATTGCAAGGAACAAGTCCCACCCGCATGCTTTAACCCGACAACAATGCATAAGTACTCGTCACCTCTCATATACGTTGTACCCAATATTTAAACATGTAGCAAATAGACAAATAAGTCATAATACCTCAACTCAAGGTTAACCACAACACTTACTTCGCTCCAAAGGATCAATTCAAAGCTCAACCACAGCTTTGCCTTTCAAACAAACCTCCGGAGCAATGGAAACTACCCACGATTGCAAAGGATTCAATTTAGGTCATTATTGAAAAAGTCATCAAAAGTCAACTCCCAGGCTCGCTTGGTCCAAATCCAAAATTCAGACCAAAATCCGATTACCCATTCACTCCCCAACCCAGTTATATAATTTATTTTGGAATCCGACCTTAATTTGATGTCTAAATCCCTATTTTACAATAATCTCTAATTCTACCCAAACCCCCAATTTTCACTATGAAAACACAAGATTTTAGGTTGAAATCTTAGGACATATAATGAAAGATTGAAAGAAAATGGATTAGAATCACTTACCAATGATTTGGGGAAGAAGGGTTCTTGGGAAAATCGCCTCTAGGGTTTTCTTGTTTTGAAAATTTGAATAATGAACAAAAATTCCGTCTAACTCCTATTTGATCAGTCGTAGATGTCGCATTTGCGACCTGGGGTTCGCAAATGCGAAGAAACAGTCGCAAATGTGAAGTCCTTTCATTTCTAATGCGATGACTTGTTCACAAATGCGAACTTTGATCTTCCGCAAATGCGACCGTTTGATCACAATTGCGATCACTGTACCCCCTTGTCCCACTTCGCAAATGCAAACTTGAGGTGCCGTAGCTACTCTTCGCAAATGCGAACCCATGAGAGGTCACAAATGCGAAGCTTGACCTCGCAATTACGAGGTCTGAGGCCTGCACCAGATCTGAAACACACCAGCACATTCCTAAGTCCAACTTTCACTCCGTAGCCTCTCTGAAACTCACCCGAGCCTTCGGGGCTCTACACCAAATATGTACACAAGTCTAAAAACATCATATGAACTTACTCGCGCAATCAAATCGCCAAAATAACACATAGAACTATGAATCGGACACCAAAATCAAAAGAAATTTTCAAGAAACTTTAGAATTGCTATATTAACAATCGGACATCCGAATCACGTCAAACCAATTCCGTTTCTCGCCAAATTTGACAGACAAGTCATAAGTATACTATTGGACCTATATTGAATTTCAGAACCAAAATACAAACCCGATATCCATAAAGTCAAACATTGGTCAAACTTTCAAAGTCATTAAGCTTTTAAACTTTCAAATTTCAACAAAGTGCGATAACTCGGGCTAGGGACTTCCGAATTCGATTCCGGGCATTTGCCCAAGTCCCCAATAACGATACGGACCCACTGGGACTGTCAAAATACGAAGTCAGGTCCGTTTGCTCAAAATATTGACCGAAGTCAACTCAAATGGATTTTAAGGCAAAAGTTTCATATTTTCTCAGTTTTTAACATAAAAGCTTTCCGGAAATACACCTGGATTGTGCACGCAAATCGAGGAGAGCTAATATGAGGTATTTTAATGCTTCAAGCACAGAATTAGGTTCTAATACATAAGATGGCATATCGAGTCATCACAGAACATAAATGGATGTATTGTCCAAATTTTTGAGTAAAAAGGATCTGAATCCTCAAGTTTTGATTATAATTTAAAATTACTCTTTGTTTAAATTTGCTCCATCATATGTCAGATAAAACCAAGATTATTCCTAACGATAAGCGTGATGCTAAACCAAAAGCCAAACAACGAGTCAAGTTGTCCAATTTCGTATAATACAAGAGCAAATTTAACCATTTCCCCCCTGTAATATCATGAGAGAAAGATGTCAAGTACATTATTGCCTTGGTTAGATATTCACTAATTTATTTTCACTAATTTATTTTCACTAATTTATTCCCCTTAGACCCTTTTTCTTTTCTTTTTTTATTTCTTTTTCTTTTTGCGATGGGAGGAAAGGGACAAAAAATTGGTTGTACGGTTATCACATGGGGCAACCATAATCTAAGGGGACTACAAACGTGGCTTTGTGGATAAATTTTAGGGACTTGTTGGGAAGTTGTTTGCTTTTAATTTTTATAATAATTTTAATAATTATAAGAATTACTTAATTATTGTTTGTTAGTTAATTGAGATAATTAAATCAATATTTAATGCCAGCATGTGTGTTGCACCCATGGCTATAGAAAAAAATACATATTGAGAATTATTAAGTCCAAAAATTATTGCATTGCGTAAGGAAATATTATTATTATTATTATTATTATTATTATTATTATTATTATTATTATTATTATTATTATTATTATTATTATTATTATTATTATTATTATTATTATTATTATTATTATTATTATTATTATTATTATTATTATTATTATTATTATTATTATTATTATTATTATTATTATTATTATTATTATTATTATTATTATTATATATATATATATATATTATTATTATTATTATTATTATTTATTATTATTATTATTATTATTATTATTATTATTATTATTATTATTATTATTATTATTATTATTATTATTATTATTATTATTATTATTATTATTATTATTATTATTATTATTATTATTATTATTATTATTATTATTATTATTATTATTATTATTATTATTATTATTATTATTATTATTATTATTATTATTATTATTATTATTATTATTATTATTATTATTATTATTATTATTATTATTATTATTATTATTATTATTATTATTATTATTATTATTATTATTATTATTATTATTATTATTATTATTATTATTATTATTATTATTATTATTATTATTATTATTATTATTATTATTATTATTATTATTATTATTATTATTATTATTATTATTATTATTATTATTATTATTATTATTATTATTATTATTATTATTATTATTATTATTATTATTATTATTATTATTATTATTATTATTATTATTATTATTATTATTATTATTATTATTATTATTATTATTATTATTATTATTATTATTATTATTATTATTATTATTATTATTATAATTATTAGTAAAGCTATCATTTGAAAGTAGTTAGAGATTCAAATAAAGTGGGTTTAGTTTGATCAATAATCAAAGTGCATGTGATAACTTCCTGATACCATATAATTTTCATCTTATTGTTAAATGAATTTCTTGGTTATTGTCACAATATTAGGTAGTGCTGGTAGTTCAAACTCCTCAAAAAACCCGATTATATTCGAATTCGCGTCAAAAAATTCCATATCGAGAACTAAAACGCTTCCTAAGGCGATTTCATAACAGTGATTGAACCCCAGACTTTTAGTTAAGAATAAGAAAGTACTTACGACTCCATTGTCTTTATCGGTAATGTATACCAACTTGAAGAGATAAAAAAAGGTATATATGTAATGAATAATGTGTGAATTCTTGTACTTGAATCTACTTAATTCTCTTATAATTATGGAATTTATCATTGGCCTTTGATTCCCTTTTTATGCAAGAAAAGATAAGTTTTTCTCGTTGCTAAAGATTAGAAAGAGAGGCCCCATATATTTGGATGTACCTCAAATCTTGGAAAATACACTACAATAACTTGATTTTACTTTTCTTGAAATACTTCCAATATAATGACAAAAGGTGAAGATATCTCTGATTGCTTAAACTTGAATTTTATGTATTTGACAACTAAAATACCAATGTGATTTAAGTTTTACAATTTCCAAATGTCACAATCCAAAAATAGGTCATGGCCAATGCATAAAGTCATACATCTTTTTAGCAAGCCTAATCATGTAATGGAAATTTTCTTAAAATTTTTTCTTTAACCGCACATAACTTCACCCCACCCCATAACATGTCACAAATTACCTTATCATATATATAAAAAATCCAATAATGCCATACTAGCTCGATAACTCAATTTGGCGTTAGAGAGCTAGTTCACTTGGTGAGCTTTCTGCCTTCCGCAGTTGAGCTGGAATGTTCAAACCCTATCAATAGAATAACATCTCTTTCCCGCATTCACATAAGTATAAGATTATGCTAGCTTCAACCTATATAATAACATATCTAATAAACCTCAAGAAACAAATTCAATAGAAGCAAATCCTATATATATATATATATATATATATATATATATATATATATATATATATATATTAATAAATTCAAGGAAAAAGAAATTGAATCACGTGCTGCACTGCAGAACGATTAAAGCTCAATAAGAACCACTCGACATAGATGAAACAGCACTGTCCTACCAACTAGTGGCGTTGTCGATTAGTATTTTTCTGTAGCAACAGTTCCATAAATTTGTCCTATATACCTACAAATAATCAAGAAGGATATAGAATTTAAAGTCAATGAATTTCTATAGCAACCTGAAGTAATATATAAGAATAACTAAACTGTTAAGGATCGTTTGGTTTGAAGACAAGTCACATTAGAATTAGTTATACTGAGATTAATTATCTCGATATTATTTTTTATTGACTACTATTTGGTATATTGTATTAATCATGAGATTGTTAATTTTACTGCTCTATCCTGGGATAACTTATATTGGGATTACTATTCTACCCTCTGATAGGTATAAATTATCCCGTTATTATTTTTAATTTTTAAATAACTTATCTTAGAATTAGTAACCAAACAATCCCGAAATTTTAAATATACATATAAAAGAGAGTCTAAATAAAAGCTACTCCATTGAATTTATGTGATAGGTTATATGGTAGTCCCGCCAACAAATAATATATTCAGAATTATCAAAATGGGATACTTCTGATATAAGTTTAAAATAGATGTTCAATTTCTCCGGTGAAAGCTCAAAAAAAATTGATGGTCTTCTGACAACCAAATTTGTTACTTTTTCCTCCTTATAAATTCAATAATTTTGCTGGAAAATATTTTAAGAACCAAAACAAAGCAGCTAGAGAGACTTCATTTGTGTTGGAAATAATAGGAAAAAATAGGCCCTCCTTTGAGAATGCAAACTTTGTTTCAGATGAAGTCATAATACTCTTTCTTTTCAATGTTTTATACTGTTATGATTTTGCATGCTTGTTTGGAACCGAAAATCTATCGAAATAGTTTCTCTACTTGCACAAGTAGAAAAAAGATTGTATATATACTCACTTATGAGATTACACTGATGGGTACTATTGTTGATGTTGTTTTTGCCAAATTACTTCAAGAAAATGGTAACATTAATCTAAGTTGCGTAAGGCCATAATAATCCATGTTAAAATAATAAAAAAGTTCGAGGATAATCACCCACTTTTTCCAAGAATCAATTAAGTCAAATAAAATCCAATTAGATAATGGTTTTTAATTTGCTTAAAGCATCTCAAAGCCTACAAATATAGGCTATAGCATATTAGATCATTCTTTAATTTGGATTATTCTTATCCTATAAACCTAAGCTTCCTTCAAATAAAGCCTATTTCTTAGTGTCACGAATCACTATTGCATTATTGAAATGAGATCATAGTATAAGAAAAAAAGAAGATAAATTCAATACCATTCTTGTTCTTATCTCATACACCAATCATGTAGCTTATAAATGTTCTTTTTAAATTCTATAAATATTTATATTTTAATAAGATGATATTATTCCCACCTTAATAATTTCACATTATTTTTATTACACTTAATCAACTGTATAAAAGGCACTTCATATAGTATTACTACTGAAAATTGTAAGATTTTCGAAAAGCAGAGAGTTTACATCTCACAAGCCTTGATTAGATGCTTTAATCATGATTATTTAGATTTGTACAGTAGTCGGTCAATTCAATTATATTTGTTAGAGAATCCAATAAGTAAAGCATTTCGTTAATTAATTCTGTTTTGGTCAAAATATGATCTTTTAATGAGGTAAGAAACCTCACTAAAATCTATGAAATTCTTATTTGGCCCAAGAGATCTTTGAAAATTGATTATTTTTACCAATAATTCCCATAAAATAATTAGTTCATTAGGATATCGACGGTTGAATTTATGTGGTAGCTAGTTTAGCTTTGGAATTTTCAACAAAGAACTTCTAATAACCTCAGTGACCAAAAAAGAAAGAAAGAAGAATTAACCTAAATAATCATTCGCCTCCCATTTAAATTTAAAAAGTTGGCGGATATATATATTATGTTTAATATATTTATAACCCTATATAATATAATTTATGTATATCGATTAGAAAAATAAATTATAAATTTGTCTGGCTATTTATGTAAAAATCCAAAAAGAATTATGAAAAAAAGAATTTGCTAGTTGTGATATATTTTTTTTACATGAATCAAAATGTACTTAATCAAAGTATCAATTCTTTTATTTCATTTTTTTGAAATTAATTAGTAGTAATAAATAAGAGGCTGTAGATGATCTGAAATTTGATTCAATGAAATTAAATAATCTTTATAAGATTACTTTTTGTTAGCAGATGGTGTTCCAACAAAATCCAGTTAGACATCTTTGGTATAATTAATTGGAGCCTATTAAACCCATTATATAAGTTTCCTCAACCATTTTAAAGGTCAATAAACCACCACATTAGCCCTTCATAATTTCTATTAGTCAACTGTTTGGTTGATGATTGAGCCACTCTTGATATGCATAATTCTAGCCAACTAAATTAGTTCATTATTAGTTGATCAAATAGCAGGCCATTTTCATTTTCTCTTTTTATAATGTTATTTCTAGGGTAATTGAGTTTGAGAAACAAATAAAATAAAAAAAAATTAAGTTATATGCATTGAATTTAAATATTTTTACATATCAATATAACTTAACGTATTATAACAAGTTAGTTATATTGATTTTATCTATTTACTATTCCCTTTGTTTTAATTTATATGACTTGATGTAGAGTACGAGGGTCAAAATTCTTAATTATGACTCTGAAATTAGACACCGAGTTTTTAAATTTTTTGAAATAAATTTACATATTTGGAAACTACTTCATCCGTCTCAAATTATCTGTTATGATTTTTAAAAATAGTTGTCTCGAATCTGTAGTCAAAGATGAACATCGTAGACTCCACAAATAGTAAAGTAGACACATAAATTAAAATAGAGGGATTAATATTTATATTTCAAAATTTACCAGTAATTATCGTATAAATGTAAGTTATATACATTGATAGTCACTATTATTATAATTTAATATGTGGTAGAAAGTTAATTATTATTTTCACCAAGTTATTAATTAACCCGATAGATTGCTTTGCCTAAATTTTATTTTTCATTGTCAATGCACAAAATTTTCTTGTAATTATTGATGTATTTATATTTTTCTTGAATCGATGGTATTTTTCTTGTATTTATATTTTATTGATGTATTTATATTTTACCTTTATAAAATTGGGGTGGGATATGCATATATACTATATATCATCTTCACATAGTAAAAGAATGACATCTTTGGAAAAGAATTCTTCCACTTAAAATCCTTTGTTATCTCACTTTAGGTGACACAAAATCTTTAATATGTACCAATTTCTTTTCTTTTTGGGCCTATCTTTAGAGGCTAAGCTTGACATATTTGCCCTACCATGAATTTTCAAAACCCTAAAATATACTTTTCAAGTTTCACAAAGTTTGTGTTGTTGTCGGCCATCATTTTGATTTTTGATGGAAGATAATGCAAGCTGCCAACTAAGCAAAACCTAAGCCAAGAACCACCAAGAAGTATAGTGAGATAATATGGTTCAAAGGAAACTTGATGCACAAAGTATTCCGTATTTATGTAGGATTCGGGGAAGGGTCGCACCTCTAGGGTTGTGATATAGATAGACTACCCTAATACAAGTATTAGTGGCTATTTTTAGAGCTCGAACACGTGATCTATAATTACACAGAGACAACTATACCATTGCTGCAAGAATCCCCTTTAGTGAAATAATACAGTCTAATGCATAAAATATTTCGTATTCACGCAGGATTTGGGGAATGGCCACACTTTTAGGGGTATGATGTAGACAACCTACCATAATGCAAACATTAGTGACTACTTCAACAACTTAAACATGTGACATATAGTTTATCCGGAGATAATTTTATCATTGCTGCAAGGCTCTCCTTCAGTAAAAGAATATAGTTTCTCCACCTTTAATCAAATTTATCGAGTTTAAATCTTAAGAACGTGAAAAAACCCTATGGTGAACTTCCTAGTTACAAGTCGTAATGCAAATTCAAATTAATCGGATCAATAAATTCTGAATACTTGATGATATATTTATAAAAAATCTAAAAAAATAAAGACCATTCACCAATAAGTAGTGTTAACGATTAATCCGCATTTTGTTTTTGATAATATATATGAGTATAATATAAGTATACTTTTTTTAAAAAAAAATAACCATATAAATAATTCTAGGCGTAAAAGAGAAAAAGTTAAAAAAACAAATTAAAAAAAAAAACAAGTAGTGGTAATAATTATATTCTTGCCCACCCTAAAAGTGTCAAAGAATTTAAGTACTCTAAAGCAAAAAAGAAAAGAAAATTAAGAAAAAAAGAGTCAAAAACACTATGATGATGCCTTGTCGGCCATGATTCTACCAATGTGAAAAAGTACCAAGTTAATTTAGTCTAATCTCATGATTAATTGTTATATTTGGTTCATTTTAGAGAAACATATGGCAATATATTTAGATGTTTTATTGACATACCTTTTAAGTTTAAAGTATCAACAAAAATATAAAGCTTACTTAAAACTTTTCAAAAGTGCCATTAACATCTGTTAAGGTTAAGAAATTTAATGTTATTTAATTAAATGGGAAATTAAAATACCTTCGAATTGAGACTTTTAGCTTTCTTCAAGGGTTAAAGATTGGTGTTTTGATCAGCTTTTATTTTATTTTTCTCTTTTTATCTATTGGTAATATATTTAGTGAATGGAATTTTTAGAGTCAAGGGATATTATAAAAATTAGTTTGTTCAAAATCATTACTAAAAAAAAGTGCAACCTTGTGTACAAGGTATCCTCGTGTTGATGCAGACAGCCTACCGTAATGCAAGTATTAGTGACTGATTCTATGGCTCGAACCCGTGACCTATAAGTCACACAAAGACAATTTTACCGTTGCTCCAAGGCTTCTAGCATCTTTTTAACGACAAATGTAGAGATTAGAATTTTAAAAGTAAAAATTTGATGACAGATTTCTTTGATTTTTCATTAAATTATTTTGAATTTAAATAGTTATATAGAATATTTAGGACTTATATAGAATAGAAAGTGGAAATTGACCTTCAAAGAGTGATACGTGAGAATATTAACTTTGTTTTTTCCTTCGACAAAGAAATGTGAAACAACCTCTTGTTTGCTCATGTAAGCACACACTTAGTCCATGTCAAAAAAAAAAAAAAACATTAAGATAAAAAGTTCTTGGACATTTTGAAATAATAAGACAAAATTATTTTCCACGTAGTACGAGTGAGCAAAATATGCTATTATATTTTCTAAATTTATTGTTTAATTTTATTAAGTCTTATTACTTTAAACTTTTTCCAATGAAAAGAAATAAAGATTTTGAGTGGGAAACAAGGATTTTGCAATAGCATTATAGTGCACATATTGGGTGCACGAGTGGAACCTATAAACGTGAGACACTTTGTATTAATAATGTTTCTTGCATTTTTGGGTGCATTAATTGTTCTGAAATTTCTCTATATGAAGATCGGTATCATTGCAATATTTTGGGATACTTTTTAGTACAAAATGGATGCAAAAATGACCCTTCTAGCTATATATGGTCAATTATTCATGGGACAGTATGTGGAAGATAATGCCTTTTATTATGTTATACTCCCTCCGTTTCAGATTATTAGTCTTGATTATTAAAAATAGTTGTCTGAAATTATTTGTCATTTTAGAAGTTTAAGACAAAATTGATTATTTTTTTCCTTTTTTATCCTTAGTAATAATTATTCTTAAAGACTATAAACACCTCAATCATTACTAAATATTAAAAGAAGAGAAATTATATCTTAAAACATAAACAAGGGTAAAACAGTCAAAACCTATCCTATTTAATATTTTTTTAAAGGACGTGTAAAAGAGAAACACGACAAATAATTTGAGACAGAAGGAGTATAAGATTATTTACTCCTTATTGTATGAACTAATTATTTTTTTGTCTTGTATTTTTCCATTTGCTTATGACTTGGTACAAAGTGGCGGCCCAATGCTTGTACTTGTAGAAAATAGCAAGTATTCCATGAAATAATTGAAATGTGTGCAAATTGCTCCAAACACCTTTAGTATATAAAAAATCATCTAAGCTCCAAAATTAAAAATAAATTAAAGATATTGAAGAACTAATGTATAGTCCAATCGATTAGATTAAAAATAGCCGATAAATATACAATATATATAATATTTATATAACTATCTATAATCTGTATATATTAGCTAAGATAGAACAAATAGTGAATCTAATGTGTGTTGGTTACCATATATGTTGGTATCTATGTGCATATGGCCTCTGATTTTTTATTTTTTATTTTTGAAGAAAAGGGAAGAAGCTAACCTCCATGATCTATTAGTAAAATGAATAACTGGAATTGAAGTCCACAGTTAATTAAAAAAAAAATGAATAACAGTTAATCGAAAAAATGAATAACCCGAATCAAAGCCTAAAGTTAATAAAATCAACTAGTTTGGTACTCGAAACCTTCAAATCCGGAATTAGCGTATAGACCAGTAGCATACAGAATGATACATTATATGACGTAGAGGAAACAAAAGAAAGTAAAAGGCTGTAAAATAGCTACAGCCCACTAAGTATAATACACTCATGAAAAGAAAAAGAAAAGCAACCACACTTTTTCTTCTTTATATAGGCTCCTCTTCAGCTTTCTGTGGTTACTGTTATTATTATGGACATTGATAACTTACTACCGGTCTTGTGTTAAATCATTACTAAAAAGATTTAAAAAAAAAAAAAAAGACGAAAGATAGAAGAAGAAAAAAAAAAAGACAATCCGTGCGTGCAAGAGAAGTTAAATATTCTTATAATTAAGTAATTAATAAGTTATTATTTGTAATACTTGATTCAGAGAAGTCGTGTAAAATGACATAACTAATTAGATGATATTATTATTTGTTCATCATAAGAGCAGTCCAAACCATTCGTCGTCTTCAATTCTTCTCTTTTTTACACGCTCCAGCTTTTAAAACTATTTGTTTTTGGTACAAAATTAAGTGTTATAGTCACATGAGTTAGTAACTGATAAAAACATCATGAATCATGTCCTAAAATTCGATTCTGAAGGGTATCCATGTATGTAACATTTATCTGGCATCTATCTAATGCAGGTCAACCTATAGAGGGTATGAGCCTGTTTGGATGGGCTTAAACCAGCTTTTAAGCAATTAACTTAAAAGGCATTTTTTTTAAGCAAATCCAAAGGTGCTCCATATTGCGAGGTTATTTAGGAGCCTTTGCTGGTGTTCCCGACTATTTCCCTTTCGACGATGAAGCTTATCCCCTCCCCAGGTTGTGTTTCAATGATGGGTAAGGTGGTCTAGCTACCTGCACGTTCTTGTTGCAAGTTTATCAATGCTTGAAAATCCAATAAGAAAAAGTAAGCATGCTAATTAAAGAGAGAACTTCATTTATAGCCCATTGGGCAAAATAAATATTATCCGGTAGCCCAAAATTACAATATGCATTTTATAGCCCAAAAGTAATTCTAGTGGCTAGCCACCGAACTATATATCTGACCCACAAGCTCTGTAAAAAAAATGGATCTTACAAAGGAGATTAAATCTCCAATATAACAAGTTCATAGTAACAACAGTACACAAACAAACACAGGTTCACTGGAGAAATAATTTTCGGCCCAAAATGGTTTAGCCGAAAAATTTCACGGTCGTCGGAAAAGCTATATACTGGCCAGATTTGCCGAAATTCAAATTAGCAAGCAAACCATCTTTCAGATCTAGATTTTTATAATATCAAAATTCCCAAAACAGTAAATAAAACGAGAAGAAAGAGTCGTCGGATTTAATGGTACTTAGGACCAAGTAGCTCTTCATTCTTTTCTTGAGGTCAGAATGGATCCTTATTCACATCAAGTGATCAAACAACCATCAGATTACTTAATGGATGTGCTCCATCCATGTAAAACCATTTCAATACCTTTTCTATGTAGGCAGATTGATGAACAAAAATTTCGTTTGTCATGTCACACCTCCTTTTTCCGCCCCCGCCAGGGGGGAAGGAGTTTTTCCAATTAAAGAACAATCGAAACGGGATTTGTTTATTTATTTCAGAGTCGCCACTTGGGAGATTTAGGGTGTCCCAAGTCACCAATTTAATCCCGAATCGAGGAAAAGAATGACTCTGTTTAACAGTCTGCGAACCAGAAATCCGGATAAGGAATTCTGTTAACCCGGGAGAAGGTGTTAGGCATTCCCGAGTTCCGTGGTTCTAGCACGGTCGCTCAACTGTTGCATTTAGCTATTATCTGATTTTTACATGAATAACCTATGTGCTGATTCTACTTTTTATTGCTTTTACATATACATATTTATTCGAGAGAGTGAACGTCGTTTAAAGTATGTTTTCGGATTGCGCCACATCAAATGAACCCGCAATCTAAGGCACACTCTATTCAACGTCTTAAGATTTGGATTCGGGCCGCATAAAATGCCCACCCATATTTAGGAATGTAATTTACTAAAGTCGCGCCTAAAGATTCTAGCGCGTTATTATCTTTTGGGAGGGCCGTGAAATTCGCTAAACGACCCTTCCCGACTTCTAAAAAATTTCTTAAACCTTTACTGAGGATCCTGCAATTTTTTATTTTTTTTTGTTTGACGAAGCTCGTCTCATTTATTTATTTATTTATTTTTTAAAAGGAAAGTAACTACATTTCATTTTTATTTGTCTCTAAATAAAGAAAAATCCTGGTTAGTTACATGCTAAAAAAACCGTAACTTATTTAATTAACAGATTACAACAGATGCTGACGAAAATTATACTTGAACTTGTAAAAATGGGAAATTATTTCGCGCCTTATTCCATAAGCTAATATTACTAAAAATGGAATTATGTATAAAAAACGTACAAGATTGACTCACGTTACTACAATTAGCCATTTTTAACTGTGGTGAGGTTAACTAAATGATCAAAGCTATAGACTAATTCATTAACCCTAATGGATTCGCAATTTAACTATACTAAATGCTTATTATAACTACTCTACATCAATGTAAGTATACTTAATTATTAATACATAAAATTATCGACTACGACCTTTATTTATTTACTTCTATTATTATTATTGGAGCTATAATGTTGACACTACCCAACCACCTTACATTTACATTTTTATCAAGTCCACAATCTATCTATGTGAGATTATTTGTAACATGAATTAATGCCAATACTAATGAGAGTATAATCACTTAAGAGGACTAATGGAAATTAGTTTTAACCATCTAAATGAAATACTAATCGGGTTTTGACTAAGTACTCTATCTCGTTTATGGACTACTTGAATATATGCATGGAAACAAACAACTAACTAGAGATATGCTACTTATCATGATTTACCCCATTAATCTAATAAAATTGAAAGGTTCATGTTATATCAGCGCATGACCATTTATACGATTCCTTCTCTTTTCAATCCAATTATACAAAAAAAAACAGTTCATAAAGAAAAAAACTAAATAGACCAGATTGTCTACTATCTACTTTATTGAAGCGGTTGGATTTTATTGTTGCATTTCAACTTCAAAGCTTTATCACTACAAGATGTAAGCACGTGATTTTTGCCCTATATGAGAATTACTCCCAAAAAATTCAAAAAAATAAAATGATTTTCCTTGGTGTGCAATTTTGTGATATTTTTGAATAATTATTTGTATTTGTCAGTGCATGTTTATTTGTTAAATTAATAAAAATACAAAAATATGTCGCATTTTGCATGTAGGATTTAATTCTACAATTGTTAGTAATTAAGTTTGTTTTACAACAACAACAACAACAACAACAACGACCCAGTATAATCCCACAAGTGGGGTCTGGGGAGGATAATATGTACGCAGACTTTACCCCTACCCCGAAGGGTAGAGAGACTGTTTCCAGGAGACCCTCGGCTCAAAAAAGCAACAGGAGCCGATATATTAGTACCATAAAAATGTATAATAAAATACCAGCAATATAAGAGATATGAAATACAGAATACGAAATAGATGGTTGATATAGTACAACTAAAATGATTTTCCTTGGTGTGCAATTTTGTGATATTTTTGGATAATTATTTGTATTTGTCTGTGCATGTTTATTTGTTAAATTAATAAAAATACAAAAATATATCGCATTTTGCATGTAGGATTTAATTCTACAATTGTTAGTAATCAAGTTTGTTTTACAAAAAATAAAAATTACAAAAATAGGCATCTTTTGCATTTTTAGCATTTAATGTCCAAATATACAATTTTATGCTTAATTATTACTTAATTGTGCGTTAATTGTTATTGGGAGTTAATTTGCGCTTTGATAACTTACTTTAGTTCTTAATAATAATTTAAGGATTTTTAGAAATTAGTTTTAGAAAAATAAAAGAAGAAAAGCGAGCAAATACAAAAAAATCGGAATTGGGCCTCTTCTTCAATTTCAAATCACAAGCCCAAAAAATTGTCCAACCTTCTCATGACCCGGTCCATTCCAAATCGGGTCGACCCAGTCCTGTACCAACAACCCAACTCCCCCTCTTCATTTTCATTTTTCATTTTTACAAACCAAAAACAAAAAAAAAACAAAAAAAAAAACCAAACCCTAAAATACTAAACTCATCCCCCCCCCCCTCTCATTTTTCTTCTTCTTCTCCAAACTCCTCACACCCCTCCCATGGCTGCCCTTTACCCTTCATTCTCACATCCAAACGACCCCTCACGGCTTCATCTTCACCCTCACCATGAACGACCTCTCCAAACTCAAAAAAACACACACATCGCAGTTGCTTCGTCTTGCATCGAGTTTTTCAGCCATGGCGGCTCTACAGATCTGTACCAAAGAAAGCTCTGGCACCACTTTACTCTCAAGCTCGGCCAGTCCATCGTCGATGACCATCCTCGCACCATGGACGACCCAACTGCGTCTTCATCATCTGCATTGTCGAGCTCAAATGCCCTCGTCCATGGCTGCCCTCTTCTTCGTGCTTCAACTCACCCAAGTCGCCACCTTCACGCCGAACAACCATTGCTTAATTTCCTCCAAAATAACAGGAGGGTCATTGCTGCTGTCACTGCTTCATTTTCCTCCTCCAAAAAATAGGAGTCCGCCATGGCTGCTGTCACTGCTGCATTGTCAAGCTCCCATGGCTGTTGTCGCTGCTGCATCGACGAGCTTCTACTTCAGTCAAGCTCCAATGTCCAGCAGTAGCGGATGCTACTGCTTCACTGATGCATGGGTGCACGTTCCCCTCCGTTCTGCTGCTGCTGCTCACGCAGCTGCTTCTGCTTTCTTCTTCGTCACGTCCAAGCTCGACTGTGTATCGCTTCTGCTGCGTTGCTGCTGCCTCACCCTTTTCCGGCGCGTCCAGTCTAAAAAACAACGAGACTCACTATCTCGTTTATTCAAGCTTTGGTCGAGTTTTGTCGAAATAGTCCATACATGGTTCGAGTTCATCGTTGTTCATTTCCGGTTAGTTGGTTTTGAGTTTTATTTTTGTCCGTATTTCGTTTTGATATTCTCAAAATCTAAAATCGGCAAATGTTTGTTTTGTTTCGTAATTTTTCAGTTTGTTTCATATGTTATGTATTTTTTCAAAAATTGTTAATGTTTGTTGGATTCAAATTGAAGTTTAATTAATTATTTTTAGATGTTTCATGTGTTTTATGTATTTTTCAGAAATTGTTAATGTTGTTAGATTCAAGTTTAAATTCATAATTGTTTCTTCTTCGGTTTTGTTTTGTTATTTGTCTAAAAGAATATAGTTGTAATAGGGAAATATGTTGGTTTAATCATTTGAATCCGTCATGTTTTGTTGTTTAAGTTGATTTAATTCATGTTCATCTTGGTTTGAAGTTCATTTTAATCCAGTTGATTTAATGTGAGTTTATGTTTTGGTTTTTGATTTGTTGATTTAGTTTGAATCATGTATTGTGTTGTTAATATTGTTGTTTCCTTGCTCATCAATTTTTGGTCTAAGTTAACCAGGATTGATTCCCAATATAGTTAATTCATTCACATTAGTTGATGTTGTTCATCTGTGTTCATATGAGTTGTTGTTAAAATTGTTTAGAAATTGGTCATATTGGCTATATTTTAGTTGAGTTTGATTAATTGATTGGTTATAGCTGATGGGGGTAGTTTGGCAAATTGCAGTACGTTCAGGGATAAAATGGTAATTGTAATAAGGTCGGAGGGGTAGTTTGGTAATTGAACATTTTTGAATAATTCTTTATGTTAAGCATGGGGGACAAAAATGTAATGGGGTGTGGGTGATATAGTTGTTTAATTTAAATGGGGGGACAAGACATAATGTAGTGGAGGGGAATATGGTAATTGTTTATGGTAGGCATGGGGGACAAGATGTAATGGGTTGGTTTGATATATTAGTTTAATGTAGTGGGGGATGAGTGGGAAGATAATGGGTTTGGTAGGAGAAAGTGGTTGATTTTAATTGATTAAAGGGTTTGGGATGGGAAATAAATAAGAGGTCTTGAATAAGGGAATAGGAGAAGAAGAAAAGGGAAAGAACGGACAGAGAGAATAAGAGAGAGAAAAAAAAGAGCTGAATATTTAAGAGAGAAAGAAAAATTCCGAAAAATATTAAAACTTTCAAATAAAAAAAACTAAAAAAAATCTTCTGCTTTCTTTCATTGTTTGAAATCAGCATTAATTGTGGTTGTTTCATCAAAGCTTGAGGCTTTTGTTTTGGGATTACTACTCCACCGGTTTGCAAACTCTGTTCCTGGGTTGTTACTGTTGCTGGACTGTTGTTGCTGTGTTGTATTGTTATTACTGCTGCTGATTCTCATCTTCATCTTCTCTTGTTTCCAATATCAGGTACATAACTGACACGCTGATTATTGTAAACTGAAACAGGAAGCATGAATACGAAAATGAAGAGTTGAAATTCTAAATTTACTTTAGTTATATTCTGAATTTTATTTGTATGTATAAATTATTTAACCTGCAAAAATCAGAATCATGTAGCTATTTAGTACACATAGTGGAACATCCGACGATAGCTTAACGGATGAACTATCTATATATTGCCTAAAAATAAATAAATGGTGTAGTAACTCCGTCGAGTCAAAAATCAAACGAATAGGCCATCTAGTAGGAACTTGGTAAAAATATTGTTTAGTTAAATAATATTGGTTAATTTCAGCATGTAAATGGTCTAGGATTAAAATTAGATTGCTAAGTTTTTTTTTAATTTGACAAAACTGAGAACATGCCTAGTATAATGTAACTAGGTAATAACATGTGAATAAGACAGCCCAAGTCTAGTTTTATGTCATACACGTTGGGCCTGGGCCCGCAGTGGCAACGGACTGTCCTGTTCGCATCATTTTCAGATTTTATGAATCATATTCGAAATCCATCTATAACAACTCAAGCATGTAAATAAATTAAGATATTTTCTCTTTTATTTTGTAGAGACAAATTTCAATAGAAAAATGTAGGCATTTTAGGACTGTCCTTTTAAAAATAAAATGAGATGAGCCTCGCCCAATAAACTGCACCAATTGCGGGGCCCTCAATAAATGTTTAATTGAGTATTTAGAATTCGGGATGGACTGTTAGTGAATTCCACGGTCTTACCTAGAAATAATAATACGCTAATCGCTTTAGGCGCGATTTTAATAATAATACATTCTTAAACACGGGTGCGCATTTATGCGACCCAAATCCAAATCCCAAAACATTGAATAAAAATACGTTCCGGATCGCGGGTGCATTTTATGTGACGCAATCCAAAGACATGTTTTTAAGCGATGTTCACATCCTTTTAAAAATAATAATAATAAAGCGGTAAAAAGTTAAAATTGGCACATAAGTTTATATTTGTATTAAAATCAGATAAATAAGCCGGATATGACAGTTGAGCGACCGTGCTAGAACCACAGAATTCGGGAATGCCTAACACCTTCTCCCGGGTTAACAGAATTCCTTATCCGGATTTCTGGTACGCAGACTATAATATGGAGTCATTCTTTTCCTCGATTCGGGATTAAAATAGGTGACTTGGGACACCCTAAATCTCCCAAGTGGCGACTCTAAAATAAATAAATAAATCCCGTTTCGATTGTCCTTTAATCGGAAAAAACTCCTTCACCCTTCGCGGGGGCGGAAAAAGGAGGTGTGACACAAGATTCGAATGTGTACCTGGAATTCGAATTACAAATAGAGAAAAGAGGTCAGGAGCAACAATATACAGCAGTAGCACAACAACAGAATCCCACAGCAAATAACAACAACAAAACAGCAATAACCAATGTAACAATGGTCAGAACCAAACTGAAAACCCCGGAAAACCTGACTAAAATCAGTAGTACTAAACGCAATCCACAGAGGCAGTAACAAAGTTCTGATTTCAGCAGTAAAGTAAAGGACCTCACTTTCAGTTTTTAGCTCTCAAAGACTGACTTTTTTAGTTCTGAAAAATTAGCCTATCTCTCACTTTTAAGTTCTGAAAATTTCTCTTCTGTAATTTTTTCAGTCCCCTTCTCTATATCAACTCCTCCTATTTATAGGCTAGAACTAAACATTATTTATTCAAAGTTTTCACTTTCAGCCTGTATATTCCCTCACATGTGCATCTATACACTTTTATCATTACTCTCATGCTTATTTTCTGATTTTCCACCCTTAAAGATACCAGACAGGGTGTATTCTGCATTACTAATTTCCTTTTCATTAAATAATTCATTAATTTAATTATACACTAAATATTCAACTGGCAGACTACTAACACTAAACATTTTAAATCTTTTAACACACAAAAATACCCCTGAAAATCCCCTATTATTATTGTCTTGCCCTCACTCTTAGCAATCTGTATTTAAACCTCTCTGATTTACAACTACACCAAATCACTACACAGCTACAACCAATCCTTAAGTCAAATTCACACAAAAGATTCAAGCATCAAAACAGACCTAAGAAGTGATTCATGTTGTATTCGTCCAAACAAAGCAGTCATAAATTAACTATTCGACGAAGTTGTTCAAATCGAAGGTAGTTTATAACGCACACTCAAACAAACAGAAGAAAAACCTTGACCAAATAAAAGGTCTTGAAGAAGAAGGAGAACTAACGAACAAGACAAGATTTACAAAAATAAACACTTTAAACAAAGATTCAATAATCCGAAAAATAGAACGAACAAAACAAGATTACGAACAACACTTAAAACCAAAAACCATAACGGAAAATAAATCAAATGAACTAAATAATCTTGAAAGAAAAATCTAAAACTTGAACGAACCCAAGTCGAACTCAGAGTTGAACTATTGGAGGTCGAACAGACTATTTTGTGGACGTTGAAAAAGGACGAAGCAGAAGCTGGACGTTTGGACTGTGGCGGATTAGCATGGAGGGGCGAGGGTGTCGTGAGGAGTAGCAGCGGCAGCAGCTGGGTTCGCTGCTGCCATGGTCGACGTGACAGTGGTTGGGTTTGGTCGTGAGGAACAGCAGCGGGTGGTGGTGAGGAACAGCTGGGCAGCGGGGTTTGGTGGTGAGTTGCAACGGCGTCGCGAGCAGTGGGGTGGTGGTGAGCAGCAGCGGCGTCGCGAGCAGTGGGGTTTGATCGAGCAGTTGGGGTGGTGTTGAGGGGTAATGGTCGACGGGGGGAATTTGGGCTTGTTTGGACGTGAAGGCGACGGGGGTGGTCGAATGAAGCAACAGCAGCAACGAACAGCTGCTGCTCGACGTGATGGGGGTGGCGATGGCGACGCAGCAGCAGCGCTGCTGGGGAAGCTGAAGGTGAGTGAGTCGTTTTGGACGTGAAAGAAGAGGAAACAATGGGCTAGCTCGTTTTTTTTAAGTTTCTTCTTCTTCAAAGCCAGAAGAAGAAGATGAACAGTACATTCTCTTTCTTTTTTTTTTCAAATCCCCTTTCTCCTTTTTTCCTTGTTCGTGTATCCCCTTTTTTCTTTTAAAATCTTCCGTGTAAGTCCAAAAGTGAGAGGCTCTCATGTGTAAAAAGCGTGGTAGACAAGTGTCTCAAAATATGAGCCCATCGCATTGTGTTCCGTCCGTGTCCCCCACGTGTGTCCCCCATGTGTGGTGGGCTTGGATTATTATGGGCTAGGTCCGAAAATTAGGCCTAAAAACGGGTAGTTTGAACCCAAATATTATTCTTTGTCCAGACCCGAGAATAGAACACGATGTTATTCAATTAATCCTATGCAAGCGAAATAACTACAAAAATACGACTAAAACAAACTATTTTTTAAAATAGCTACAAAGCATAAATAAAACTATTTTTGTCATTTTCATTTTTATATAAAGATAAAATATAAAGTACTATTTTTTGTATTTTTCAAGATTAAAATGGCTACAAAACGTTAATAACTCTTTTTTTGTAATTTTCGGAATTATACAACGATAAAAATATAAAGTACTATTTCTATAATTTTTAAGTTTAAAATGACTACAAAACATTGATAAAACTACATTTTTTTTATAATTTTCGAAATTATATAAAGTACAAAATAAGGTACTATATTTTGTTTTTTTTTTGTATTTCTTTTTCAAATTTATGGGAAATACACAAGCTAAAATTACATATATATTTTTTGTAATTTTTCTTTTGCGAAGAAATAAAGTAAAATAGTCAAAATAGCTATATTAGACTTAATTCAAATATTAACGTTTTGTAGCCCTCTTTTTTTTTTTGTTGATAAAACTAAAATTCTAAATTGAGCTACAAACTAAATTAACTCCAAAAATACTAATTAAACTCCTAACAACAATTATCATACACAATTAAACACCAATTAAAACAAAATTGCATAATTTGACATTAAATGCTAACAATGCAAGATATTCCTATTTTTTGTGACTTTCATTTTTGCAAAACAAACTTAATTAAATACTAAACGAAAATGTGATATTTTTTTATATTTTTATTAATTAAAACAAATAAACATGCACTCATAAAAATACAAATAATTATACAAAATACCACAAAAACAACAAAAATTGCACACAAAGGAAAATTGTTTTATTTTGAATTTTTGGGAGTAATTCTTTCATAGGGCAAAAATCACGTGCTTACAGTTGCCCCTCTTTGCCCGAAAACACGAAGGGTTTTCGTGCAAAGATAAAGTGAGCGATTTTTGCCCATCCGAGTACTCCGCGTGAAGCATTTTTTTTGAAAGGTTTGACCGAACCTTTGCTTCAGAGGTTTCCTACATATCCTGGGCTAAACAGGAATCAGGTCAATGTAGTTCGGGAAGTCTTGGTAGCTGGGACTACCGGGGAATTGTGGTTCTGCTGTTACTGCTGTTGTATACTGTTACCACTGCCTTGTTGATCTCCTTATTACACTGTATCCAAAAGAAAACAAGAAAATCAGAAGTTAGGCTAGCCTATGGCTCACAAGATCTTATCTATTTTCAACTTGTCTTTGCTGTCTTGCTTTCTTGTTGGCTTGTGTTTCTTCCGCCGCTTCTTTCTTCCGAAAACTTGGGGATGACACTGACCTTTTGCCTTTATGAATCCCAGTCCTCACTATCTTTCTCGGTCCGCTGGGATATGGCTTCCTCCACTAAACTTTCAGAGGTTTCTCTGGGGATACGGCTTTTCCTCATCAGATTTGTTATGCTGGGAACAATTGAGGCTCAAAGGCCGCTTCTTTTGAGATTTGTCTTATTTTCCCTTTGACTTATGCGCTTGAATTTGTGCTGGACTTCTCATTGTAACATTCTGCCTTCTTTCTGATTTCTGAATTTGGACTTATGTTGGGACCTCTTGCTGCAACCTTCTACTTCCCGGTGTTGGGGATTTCTGTTGTATCCTTCTGCCTTTCGGAGGGGTTACTGATTTCAAGACTTGAAGTATAAGACTGAAAAGTATTACTCTCGTTATACAGTTGGGCGCCTGAAACAAAATGTAAAGACTAAAAAGTATTCCTCTCGTTATACAGGTGGGCGCCTGATTCATGAAATGTAAAGACTGAAAAGTATTCCTCTCGTTATACAGGTGGGCGCCTGATTCATGAAATGTAAAGACTGAAAAGTATTCCTCTCGTTATACAGGTGGGCGCCTGATACATAAAATGTAAAGACTGAAAAGTATTCCTCTCGTTATACAGGTGGGCGCCGGATATATAAAATGTAAAGACTGAAAAGTATTCCTCTCGTTATACAGGTGAGCGCCTGATACATAAAATATAAAGACTGAAAAGTATTCCTCTCGTTATACAGGTGGGCGCCTGATACGTAAAATGAAAAACAGAAATGTATACCCTCATTATACTGGTGGGCGGCCTAGGACATGAAATGAAATAGAAAAGTATACCCTCATTATACTGGTGGGCGACCTAGAACACGAAATGTAAAGACTGAAATGTATACCCTCATTATACTGGTGGGCGACCTAGGACATGGAATGTAAAGACAGAATTGTATACCCTCATTATACTGGTGGGCGACCTAGGACAGGAAATGAAAAGTGCATACCCTCATTATACTGGTGGGCGACCTAGGATAGGAAATGAAAAAATGCATACCCTCATTATATTGGTGGGCGACCTAGGACATGGAATGAAAAATGCATACCCTCATTATACTGGTGGGCGACCTAGGACAGAAAATGAAAAATTCATACCCTCATTATACTGGTGGGACCTAGGACATGAAATGAAAAATGAATACCCTCATTATACTGGTGGGCGACCTAGGACAGGAAATGAAAAAATGCATACCCTCATTGTACTGGTGGGCGACCTAGGAAATGGAATGAAAAATGCGTACCCTCATTATACTGGTGGGCGACCTAGGACAGGAAATGAAACATAACTGCATACCCTCATTATACTGGTGGGCGACCTAGGACATGGAATGAAAAATGCATACCCTCATTATACTGGTGGGCGACCTAGGACATGAAATGAAATAGAAAAGTATACCCTCATTATACTGGTGGGCGACCTAGAACATGAAAAAATAAAAAAAATGTATTTGCATTTGTTTCCTCATTCCTCCGAGAAAATTTTTAACAACGGCAGAAAATTTTCTGCCCCGGTTTTGGTGACCTTCTTTGTGGCGTGTTTTTTTCTGCCATCATCAACCTTTGTTTTCCTGTAAAAATCAAAGAAAACTTTGTTAGTTTTAACATGGTGAGTAATGATATCACTCCTGCTGGGGGATGATTTTTCCTTTCCCTTTCCCTTGCTCTGTGCTCCCAAAACTGGTTGGGGATAAAGTTGCTTGCTGGGGATGATATTCCTGCTGGGGATGGTATTTCACTTATCTCTTCCCCGCTTTTGTTTCAAAACATGCTGGGGGAGTTCTCTTCAACTCCAAGACTACTCCCTTAAAAGTTTATTTTCTCCCAGCACTGCAGGGCATAAAATGTTATCATCTGGGGATAACGTTATTGAGGATAAGACTGTTAGGGTTATCTTGTTGCGGATTAATTCTCTCTCCCTCTTTCCCCCTTTCTGTTTTGTCTGACCCCCTTGGACCTTGGTCAGTGATCTATCGAAGTTCTGCCGGGGATCTTTTTGGAACTTGGTTCATAAGTCTTTAAACCTCTGATTCCCGCTTTTCTTCATGTTCCCCTTAACTTTCCAGGACAGTTTGTCATTTGGTTTTGCAACAAACGCCTTTTGTCTTATTGTCTTGACTTTGGCCTGTCCCCTTCGTATTTTGTTTTGTACCCTTTCGGCCCCTGGTAGTAAACTCTAAAAATCCTTTTCGTAACAAATTTCTGGAAAAAATCTTCCTGAGCAAACGCTGGGGGAGAAGAAAAGGAAAGAACTTATCTGGAGGTATGACTGGTCTCAACGATCATGTCATGCATTACGGATTAATCAACCCAGTCTATTTGTATCAATCAATCTTCCTGATGGCCTCACTTGCTGGGGATAAATAGGTGCTCACCTCTTCGCAAATCCAGACCCTTTTTGCCAATCTATCTTGTTGCCTTATATTGCCCTTCGAGGGGTTTTCACTAATAAGACTCTCTCCTTTCCCTCAGCTCTCGTCGCCTTATGGTGCCTGTGAAGGTTTTCACCGATAAGACTCTCTCATTTCATTTCTCTCATCTTTCGTTGCCTTATGGTGCCTGTGAAGGTTTTCACCGATAAGACTCTCTCATTTTATTTTATTTTTTCAGCGGGGAATTGGAGTGTTGCCGATATGACTCTCTCTTCTGGAGATTCTTTTCGGCTATCAATTCATTTCCAGTTTATGATCCTCTTCTTGCTGGGGATCAGTGCATTATTCTCGGCTTTCATTTGCCTGACTTGCTACCTCTCGGATATTGATCGGGAGGTCTTTTTTGGACAACGATGTTGGTTTCGGTGTGGGGCTAAAAGAAAGGCTATCAAAAATTCAACATAACTTTGATGGGTGAACTACTACAACTCTTGGAAATCAAACCCTTTTTGAAACTTTAAAACCTAACTTCTACCCCAGTTTTTTTTTTTTGCTTGGGGAATTTCATTTTTGTTATACTATGTTGAACTATGCACACTATGACCGAGCCGTGAGGCGCCTACGTATCCTCTTTGAGGAATCAGGTCAAACGTAGTTCCCACGGTTTTGTTTTTCTTGTGATCTTTATCTTTCTTTCTTTTAATTTCTCTTTTTTTATATCTTTTTCCCATTAGTGATTCCAAAATAGGGGTATGAAAGAATAACTTAAGGCTCAAAAGGGGGAAGCAAGGGTTAAAAGTGTTTAGATAGAAGAAAGAATTGCCTCCGTCATTTCATTATCCAATAAGTACCAAATACAAACAAACGAACCAATAACTACCATAATCAAAGAAATTACGCATAATATCTTTTGACTGCATCAGAATTGATAGCCATGTCGACACATCTTCCCTCGATATCTGTTAGACACAAAGCACCGTTGGACAACACTCTGGTCACGATATAAGGCCCTTGCCAATTTGGGGCGAACTTGCCTTTTGCTTCGACCTGATGCGGGAGGATCCGTTTCAATACCTGCTGCCCTACTTCAAATTTTCTGGGGCACACCTTCTTATTGTATGCCCTTGCCGTTCTCTTCTGATACAACTGACCATGACACACTGCTGCCAATCTTTTTTTGTCTATCAAGCTCAACTGCTCCAGTCGAGCTTTGACCCATTCATCATCATCAATCTCGGCTTCAGCGATAATCCGGAGGGACGGAATTTCGACCTCCGCTGGTATTACTGCCTCAGTCCCGTATACCAACAAATAAGGAGTTGCACCTATTGAAGTACGAACAGTAGTGCGGTATCCCAACAATGCAAATGGTAGCTTTTCATGCCATTGTCTGGAACCTTCAACCATTTTCCTCAATATCTTCTTTATGTTTTTGTTGGCTGCCTCAACCGCTCCATTCGCCTTGGGCCGATACGGGATGAAATTACGGTGTGTAATCTTAAACTGTTCACATACTTCTCTCATCAAGTTGCTGTTAAGATTAGCACCATTGTCCGTGATTATTACTTTCGGGATCCCAAATCTACAGATGATATGGGAATGGACAAAATACACCACTGCCTTCTTGGTTACTGACTTGAAAGTTTTGGTTTCAACCCACTTAGTGAAATATTTTATGGTTACCAGAATGAATCTGTGACCGTTCGAAGCTGCCGGCTCAATAGGCCCAATGACATCCATGCCCCATGCCACAAATGGCCATGGTGCTGACATTGTGTGTAATTCCGTTGGTGGAGAATGAATCAGATCTCCGTGTATCTGACACTGATGGAATTTTCGTACGAAACTGATACAATCATGCTCCATAGTGAGCCAATAATATCCCGCTCGCAGAATATTCTTTGCCAATACATATCCACTCATATGGGCCCCACAGACTCCAGCCTGTACCTCTGTCATCACTATCGTGGCTTAACCTGGATCAATACATCTCAGCAATCCCAGATCTGGGGTTCTTTTGTACAACATTCCTCCACTGAGGAAAACTCCATTTTCCAGTCGTCGAATGACTCTCTTTTGATCTCTGGTTGCCTGCTCCGGATATATCCCTATCCTGAGGTATTCCTTGACATCATAAAACCATGGCTCGCCATCCACTTCTTCCTCTATCATGTTGCAATAAGCATGTTGATCACGAACTTGAATATGCAACGGGTCAACATGGATCTTGTCTGGATGGTGCAACATCGATGCTAAGGTGGCCAAGGCATCGACAACCTCATTGTGAACTCTCGGGATGTGTCTGAACTCCACTAATCGAAATCGCTTGCTCAGATCGTGCAAACATTGTCGATATGGTATAAGTTTTAAATCCCGTGTCTCCCATTCACCCTGGATCTGATGTACTAGGAGGTCCGAGTCTCCCAAGACCAAGATGTCCTGAACATCTATGTCTGCAGCCAATCGTAGTCCCAAAATGCATGCCTCATATTCAACCATGTTGTTAGTACAATAGAAACGTAGCTGAGCTATAACAGGATAGTGATGTCCTGTTTCCGAAATAAGTACTGCTCCTATTCCACTCCTTTTGCATTTGCAGTCCCATCGAAGAAAAGCTTCCACCCTGGTTCCTCTTTCAGTTCTAACTCCTCTATATGCATCACTTCTTCATCTGGAAAATACGTCCTCAAAGGCTCGTATTCTTCATCAATAGGATTCTCAGCCAAGTGATCGGCCAATGCTTGGGCTTTCATGGTCGTCCTCGTCACATAGACAATGTCAAACTCTGTGAGTAATATCTGTCATTTTGCCAATCTTCCCGTGGGCATAGGCTTCTGTAAAATATACTTCAAAGGATCCAGGCGTGAAATAAGGTAAGTAGTATGTGACGACAGATAATGCTTAAACTTCTGTGCTACCCAAGTTAGAGCACAACATGTATTCTCAAGTTGAGTGTACTTATTCTCATATACTGTAAACTTCTTGCTGAGATAATAGATGGCTTGCTCTTTCCTTCCTGTGATGTCGTGTTGTCCCAACACACAACCAAACGAATTCTCCAGAACTGTCAGATAAAGAATTAATGGCCTCCCGGGCTCAGGTGGAACCAACACAGGTGGATTCTACAAATACCCTTTAATCTGGTCGAAAGCATCTTGACACTCCGTCGTCCAGTGTACCGCAGCGTCTTTCTTCAACAGCCGAAATATGGGTTCACAAGTCGTTGTGAGTTGAGCGACGAACCTGCTAATGTAATTTAGTCTCCCCAACAGACTCATTACCTCTGTTTTGTTCTTTGGCGGTGGTAAATCTTGGATGGATTTGATCTTGGATGGATCCAATTCAATACCCCGTCGACTGATGATGAATCCTAACAGCTTTCCTGATGGAACCCCAAAGGCGCATTTGGCCGGGTTGAGCTTAATATCATACCTTCGAAGTCTTTGAAAAAATCTCCTTAGGTTTGCTACATGGTCTTCCTGACGCCAAGACTTTATGATCACATCATCTACGTACACTTCAATTTCTTTGTGTATCATGTCGTGAAACACAGTAGTCATTGCTCGCATGTACGTTTCCCCAGCATTCTTCAGTCCGAACGGCATGACCCGGTAGCAGTAAGTCCCTCATGGTGTGATGAAAGCTATCTTTTCTGCATCTTCTTCGTCCATTAAGATCTGATGATATCCTGTATAGCAGTCCACAAAGGATCCAATCTCGCGCCCAGCGCAATTATCGATCAGGATATGGATGTTGGGCAATGGAAAATTATCCTTAGGACTTGCTTTGTTGAGATTGCGGTAGTCGACGCATACCCTGATTTTCCCATCCTTCTTCGGCACTGGTACCACATTGGCCAACCACTCGGGATATCGAGTGACCCGAATGACCTTCGCCTGCAGCTGCTTAATCACCTCTTCTTTGATCTTCACACTCATCTCTGTTTTAAATTTCCTTAGCTTTTGCTTGACCGGAGGGTATGCCGGGTCAGTGGGCAATTTGTGAACCACTAGATTGGTGCTTAATCCTGGCATATCATCATATGACCATGCGAAAACATATTTGAATTCCACGAGGGTTTTGATCAATTCCTCCCTGACATTTGGCTCAATGTGGATGCTGATTTTGGTTTCTCTGACATTATCTGCGTCCCCTAGATTCACATCCTCAGTGTCATTCAGATTAGGCTTGGATTTCTCTTCAAATTGGAATAGTTCTCGGTTTATTTCTTCGAAGGCTTCATCCTCGTCATATTCAGACTCATTGTCACGATCGACCTCTTGTATCATTAAGTCGGAGTCAGATTGATTTATTAGACTAGGTCGAAGATCCGATGTGCATGCCATGTCATTAGAACTAGTAAAAAGAGAACTGTTCAGAAAGAAAAAGAACAAAACAGAAATCAAAATGAGGCAAAAGAAGAATTTTATTAAAATTTGGGATAACAGGGTTCACACTTTTACAAAAAAAATAAAAATGAAATTTGGATTACACCCTGGAATAATCCGAAACAAGAAAACAAAAAATCAAAGCCTACTACCAGGACTCCCCCCGGATAGGAAGAAGAGTAACCGTCCAATTGTTGGTTTTGGCCTCAGGCCCCACAAACTGTATGTCTGCTCCGCTGGAACTCTCTCCAACTTCTACCATATTGACATCAGCGAATAGCCTCTCAAAACTCTGATTCAAGTCCCCGTCCATCCCAATCAATGGTCCGAGAATTTTTGGGACCGGTGACCCCTTGGCATTTGCTCTAACAAAAGATCTTGAGAGACGTGGTACAGGTTTGGGAAGAAACAAAACTTTCTTCTTCATTTTCCGCGCTCGCTTTACATCTGCCGCAGTCGGTTTGAACCCCAACCCAAAGGTCTCCAAATTCTTGGGCAAGGAAACAGGTTGGACAATCCCCTGAAGCTCAACCCCCAGGCCTTTTCCCGGCACAAACCCATTACCCAGCATTTCTGAAACCATCATGACCGTTTCGGAAGCTACCCTAGGGTGCTGAATGATCTCACCCTCGGAAATCTTGTTTGCCGACACTGCATCGAAAATCTGGTAAACCCAGGGACCTTTTCATCATTGGTCTCTATGAAGGGCACAATGGCGCTTCCCATGGTGCACGTAGTGTCCTCGCCGTGCAGTACGATCTCTTGTCTATCCCACTCGAACTTGACCATCTGATGCAGGGTGGAAGGTACTACTTTAGCTACGTGGATCCACGGTCGTCCTAACAGAAGGTTATAAGATACTGTGACATCTAATACCTGGAGCTCTATGGTAAACTGGACTGGACCGATGGTTAATTCAAGTACAATATCCCCCACGGTGGCTGTTCCATTTCCGTCAAATCCTCGGACGCAAATACTATTCTTGTGGATTCTTCCGTGGTCGATCTTTAACTGGTTCAGGGTGGATAATGGACAAATATTGGCACTTGAGCCGTTATCCACCAATGCCCGAGTAACTACCGAATTTTCACATTTGACAGTTAGGTAGAGAGCTTTATTATGCTCCGTGCCCTCCACTGGCAGATCATCATCTGAGAATGTTACCCTGTTCACCTCGAAAATTTTGTTGGCAATCGTTTCCAGGTGATTTACAGAAATCTCGTTGGGCACATGAGCTTCATTCAGTATCTTCATCAGGGCCCGACGATGTTCATCTGAATGGATCAGTAATGATAATAGGGAGATCTGGGCCGGTGTTTTCTTCAACTGTTCGACCACGGAGTAATCCTGCACTTTCATCTTCTTCAAAAATTCTTCAGCTTCTTCTTTTGACACAGGTTTCTTTGTTGCAGCTGGTTGGGTCTTCTCAACTCCACTGGAGCAAAACACCGTCCTGATCGAGTTAGTCCTTGCGCCTCACAACTATCCTCCTCCACTGGTTTTCCCATGTACATCACCACTGCCTTCTCATACTTCCAAGGCACGACCTTGCTATTAATCATGGACAATTGGACTACCGGCTTTATGGTGACCAGTTCCCTGCATACCCCTTTCAACACAACTGCGGGTGTGGGTGGTGTCCCTGATATTACCAATTTGGCTGGCTCCAGTTTCTTTGTTGCGGTGGATGGACTCTTTCCCAATATCACCACTGGCTTGACACCTTCCCCTTTCAAATGTACCCCTGGTCTTCTGCCGGTCGATTCTTCTTTCGGAGCGGCCTGGATCATCATCACTGTCTGTGAGGGCTTCATCGGCTCTCCTCCCCCATACACCAACTCGATCATGTGAGCCTCGTGGTGTGTTGGCAATGGGTTCTGGTTGATGTTAGGTGCCTCCGACGTCTGGACCTCGATCTTGTTGGCATCAATAAGATCTTGTATTGCATGCCTCAATCTCCAACATTTTTCGATATCATGCCCCAACATCCCTGAGCAGTACCCACAGCTTATCGATCGGTCCAAATTTTGGGGTAAGGGATTTGGCAATCTAGGCTCAACAGGATTTAATAAACCCAACTGCCTCAATTTGTGGAACAAGGCAGTATAAGTTTCTCCTAACTCAGTAAAGGTTTTTTGCCTCTGCAGTCTTTCATTTCTAGAAGCTGGATTTCCCTTGAAACCCATCCCTGGAGGGTTCCTGTAGGCTCTTGGCGGTGGATAGGTGTTTTGTGGTGGTGGGTAGGTATTATGTGGAGGTGGGTATGTATTGTGGGGAGCTGGCACGCGCCATTGTGGGCGAACCGGAGGTTGGGTGTATGTCTGGGCTTGATGGACGGTGAAATGTTGTTTTTGTGGTGGGTAGTAGGGTTGTGGAGGGTTGTATGGGTAGTTTGGCATGTGGGGTCTGGGTTGGTTGTAGTATGGTTTGCCAGACCTGGACCAACTGCTTGCCTCAATCGTGGCAATTTCTTCTTTCTTCCTCTTTCCCAACGCACCTCCCGTGCCGCTCTGAATAGCCTGGGTCGTTGCCTTGAGCGCCGAGTAATTCAGGATTTTGTCAGACCTCAGACCCTCCTCTATCATGACCCCTATCCTTACTACTTCATTGAAGGATTTTCCAACCGTCGTCACCAAAGTAAGTTGGATCCAGTGTTTGCAAGAAGTAGTCCACCATTTCTCCCTCTCTCATGGGAGGATAAACTCTAGCTGCTTGTTCTCTCCAGCGGAAACCAAACTCACGAAAGCTTTCCCTGGGCTTCTTTCCGGTCCTCAGCAATGTGAGACGGTCAGGGACTATCTCGAGATTGTATTGAAAGTGACCCGCGAAAGCCTGCGCCAGATCATCCCAAGTGTACCATCTGCTGGAATCCTGCCTGGTATACCATTCCAGTGCCGATCCACTTAAGCTTTGACCGAAATAAGCTATCAGTAGCTCGTCTTTGCCGCCTGCCCCTCTCATCTTACTACAAAAGCCCCGCAAATGTGCCATGGGATCACCGTGCCCTTCATATAAATCAAACTTAGGCATCTTGAACCCAGCCGGGAGTTGGACGTCCGAGAAAGGGCATAGATCCTTGTAGGCCACGCTGACCTGGTTGCCCAATCCGTGCAGGTTCCTGAAGGACTGCTCCAGGCTTTTGAACTTCCTCATTACCACATCTTGTTCTGGGACCTTAACCGGCTTTTCAATCTCTACTGGTACCTCCAAGTGCGGATTGTAGGTATGGGGTTTTGGTGCATGGAATGTGGGCTCAAGAGGATAGTATTGCGTATCGGGAGCCTGAAACAATGGCTCGCTGGTTGATCTTTGCAGGGTGGCTGATGTGGGTCCCATAAAAGTGGGAACATTTGGTGTTGGGAGAGGTTGATGGGGTGGTGGAGCTTGGGAATCATGGGGGCTTCTCTCCTGAAGATAACGGTGATTCGGGAGGCTTGTTGAAGGGCCAGAGTGAGGGTATTCCAGCATATGCCCCAGTGGCTCAGGGCTCTTTTGTGCTTTGGCCAGAGCTAACTGCATTGCATTCATCTCTAGTCCCATCCTTTCTATTTTGTCCATCGCTTCTTTTAACAACTGGCTCAACGACCTTTCTTCCTCGGTACTATTTTCTGAAGTAGTCATGCTCGTTGTCACCGGTCCTTTGGATCTGGTTTGGTAAGGGTGTGTTGCCAGAATGCTTTAACAACTAACTGTCTGGTATTTGTGGAAAACAACAAACTTGTTAGCGTTTAGAGTTTAACAGATTTGATGATAGCACATTGGGGATGCAATGCTCCTAGGCAGTTAACCATTTCTAATATGCTTTGCTTCAAACACATGCGTCATCCCGTCTCGCTTATTTGCCCCTTTAAAGTACTTTGGGAACCCCTGTATTATATTTTTATATTTTCTTCTTCTCTTTTTTTCTTTTTTTTTTCTTTTCTTTTTAATGGTGGTCGAATCTTATGCGGATTGCCTACGTATCACGTCCCCGCGTGAATCAGATCGGGCGTAGTTCTGGCGTCCGTAAAATAAATACCTAATTTTCTATTACCCAAATATGTTATTACAAACTGTGATTTGAAAGAAAACAAACGAAATACAGACTCTAACTTAAAAATGTTTGAAGAGAACATAAGGGTAAACAACAGACTCTGAAAAACAAACAAGTGCAAACTTGAACTAGGGACACATTAAAGATTTCAACTTCTCGCGAGGCATCATTCGGCCTTTTCACGGGTTTTGGTGTAAGACCCCTCTGCAAACTCTTCAACTCATTCATGATCCGGTGGACGTAGCCTATGATGGAGGCCAGGAGGGTATCACGAGGTATTTGCTCACATGTTAGGCATCTCATGTAGATGTAGTGCCCAATATCATCAATCCTTACTCGGATGTTATCCCTTTCCCTGAACAGTTGTTCTATTTGCCGGTTCTTTAGCCCCAGCATTTGAGCATTGTCAGCGAGTCGATCCTGAAACCTCTCCATTCGTTTTTCCATTATGGCCATCAAATCATAACAGCGCCTTCTGTCTGCCCGGGCATCTCGGGCTTGTTTAAAGACCTGCTCCTGAAGAGTGGAGTTTGTCTCTCTTAATAGTCTCATGCTTATTTCAGAATCCCTGATGACTTGTTGTAGATGCTTCCTCCGTGCCATTGTCCCTTTTTCCCATCTGACCCGCATTCTTGCTATGCAAGCCTCGGATCTCTCCAAGTCCTCTCGGCTTTTGACGACTTGATTTCTTAGCTCTGTTATCAACCTTTCATCGGAGCGACGTTTCTGTCGGTCGTTGTTACTCTTACTGACTTGGCGAATTCGGGCTCTTAGTGCCTAGTTTTCTTTGGTTAATTTATTCTTTTCACCCTGTTCCGAGGCGACTTGCATGCGGTTCTCAAATATAAGCCTTTCAACTTGTTGCTTCAGCTTCCCGATTTCAACCCGATAACTTTCTTCTCTTGCCAACCAACCCCACTGCTCTTGCGAATCATCCGTAAATTGTTGTACATGAGCTCTTTTAGCAGGTCTCGGATGAATCTGGAACCTTTTACCGAACCAAGCATTGTATTTTGGTTCTACCTCACCCTTAGCCAATTCTCGAACCATAGTCTTAGGCTCCAGGAATCTACATTCGTGCCACAACTTTCTAATTTTTTCTTCGAGGAATACGACTCCTGGGCTTAATTCAATGGCGTGCTTGCTTAGATCTTCATCAGTGGGAATTACCTGAAATCTTCCTAGCTGGCGCAATACCCGATGAGGAGCATATGGTTGGATACTACGCACTCCTATCAAAAGAATGTGACATTCCTCGGCCGACATGTATATCACCTCAGTATCAGGCAACCACCCAAATGCCCATTCAATTTGGTCGGCCGTCATTGAACTTAATCGTGCAAGCCATGCTTCGACACCTTCGGGGAATACAACGCCTATCATCCGTTTCTCACAACCACTGATACAGTTTTTTCCGGTCAACCCGTGATTCATGTATCCTGCTCGGTGACAGAGGTGCTCTTGCATCCACAGCTGGAGTAACAAATTGCATCCCTGGAAGAAATTGCCTCCCTCTCGGCATATAGTCAAGGCTCGGTAGATTTCGGACAAAACCAAAGGGACCACAATACTGTTAGTTTTTTTGATTGCAACATCAGCCATCCCTACAAGGCCTATCTCTATTTTCTTATCTTTGCGGGGACAAACCATGATTCCCAAGAAGGCTGTTATGAATGCCAAAGTACGTCTTGCCTCCCACTTGTTTCTGTCCCCACCATGAGTTAGTCCGAGGTTCGGTTCTTCGAAACCCTGAGGAGTACCATACCGCTGATATAAGAATTGAAGAGCACAATAACCTTTCGACAAATCATCATCTTGCACCTTCCAACTAATGTGTAGCAAATTCAAAAACCCATGTGGAGATACTGGTCTAGGAGAAAGCAAATATTGCCCCCTCAATTTTCCATCCAAACCTGCATAAACCGCAATCTCCTCTAATGTAGGTGTAAGATCAAAGTCTACAAAGCAGAATACATTACGGGTTGGATCCCAGAATGGTATTAAAGCTTCAATGACGTCCGTCCTTGGCTTGATATCTAACAGACTGATGAGGCCTCCCAAAATTCATTCCACTATTTTCTTACTATCATTTCCCAAATCATTCCACCACATGTGGAGCTGCAGAGGGACCTTGCTAAAGACTGAGAACAGTTTGATTTGATTTGTGCTCATCCAGCACATTTATTAAGTTGATTAATAAAGAAAAAAAACTTTTATTCGACTCAAAAATAAAACTATTTATATGTTGTTTTGTTTGTTTTCAAATTGGAAAAAATAAAAAACTTGATTTTCAAACGCGGCCTTTCAGCACTTCAGAAGCGAAGATTTTTAAGGCTGTGTGGGTCAACTGGACCAAATCTTAAAAGGAATAACCCAAGAGGTGGCTGTTTATGCAAAGTCAGCCTTCCGGCGTCCTTTTCGGGAACAAACCGCTATGTTTTGACAAAACAGCCTCACCCGACTTCTTTATGACAGAATTAAAATTTTGACATGTTTTTTTTTATTTGTTTATGGCTATTTTAGCAAAAGGTGGGGTTGGACCCGATGAGGGTTGCCTACGTACCTCACATCCGGTGAGAATCAAACTCGCGTAGTTCGGGCGAATTAACCGCACTATTTTAAAATAGGACTCTTTTTCATTTTCATTTTTGACATTTCATAAGCAAAACAAAATATAAAAAAAAACATTACTTTTAAAACAAAACCCCTTTTTTCTTTTCTTTTTTTCAAGAGACAACCTATTTTCAAAAAAAATCTTCTTTTTTTTAACAAACAATATAACAGCCTATTTTTCGAACAAAAAAAAACCCTTTTTTTTTCTTCGCTCTTTTTTTCTTTTTTCTTTTAATAAAACAAACCAAAAATAAAACTTTATTTTCCAGAGTTCCGACAGTACTTGAGCATTGTTTTTTTCAAAACCATTAGTTAACTCTCCAACTGCTATTTTTCTCTTTTTCTAAATTTTCTAACATTCCCAAAATTCAAAAAAACTGGTCAACATCCAGGCCAGAGCAAATAAATGCACAAAAAACAATTAGGATGCATCAGGATGGTCTTTCCGTTTCAGGTTGCTAGCCCTAGACGGACCCAACCCCTTGTGTTGAGTCCCCTAAGTCAAAATGCACATGAAGCAAACAAGCGTTCCTATTAGGGATCTGGCATGAGGCTGAGTTATTCTAGGTTCAAAACCTGGGTGTTTGTTCTAGACCTGGCTTACCCAAGCGGACAACTCGAGCCGAGGAGGAGGCGGCAGTCCGGGAATACAGAAGCTTCACCGGCTTTGCGACTTATCCAAACCTCGTTCTAAATTGGGACTTGACACTAGACAGAAAAGAAGTCGTACACCGTACACCCTTCTTCACAATTCAGAAGACTCAGAGAGGAGATGGGTTTCGGCACAGCTTATATACAGTTCACAAAATATCAAAGCAGTAAAAGCAGTTAGTTAGCACAGTATGCACAGATCATGTAACAAAATCTGATAAAGCTGAATACAACAATTATTCCAAGCTCGAATTTTGAACCCTGAACCAGAGATTCTGGGTCCAGTTCCCCAGCAGAGTCGCCAGAGCTGTCACACCTCCTTTTTCCGCTCCCGCCAGGGGGGAAGGAGTTTTTCCAATTAAAGGACAATCGAAACGGGATTTGTTTATTTATTTCAGAGTCGCCACTTGGGAGATTTAGGGTGTCCCAAGTCACCAATTTAATCCCGAATCGAGGAAAAGAATGACTCTATTTAACAGACTGCGAACCAGAAATCCGGATAAGGAAATCTGTTAACCCGGGAGAAGCTGTTAGGCATTCCCGAGTTCCGTGGTTCTAGCATGGTCGCTCAACTGTTGCATTTAGCTATTATCTGATTTTTACATGAATAACATATGTGCTGATTCTACTTTTTATTGCTTTTACATATACATATTTATTCGAGAGAGTGAACGTCGTTTAAAGTATGTTTTCGGATTGCGCCGCATCAAATGAACCCGCAATCTTAGGCACACTCTATTCAACGTCTTAGGATTTGGATTCGGGCCGCATAAAATGCCCACCCATATTTAGGAATGTAATTTACTAAAGTCGCACCTAAAGATTCTAGCGCGTTATTATCTTTTGGGAGGGCCGTGAAATTCGCTAAACGGCCCTTCCCGACTTCTAAAAAATTTCTTAAACCTTTACTGAGGATCCTGCAATTTTTTTATTATTATTATTTTTTTGTTTTTATTTGACGAAGCTCGTCTCATTTATTTATTTATTTATTTATTAAAAGGAAAGTAACTACATTTCTATTTTTATTTGTCTCTAAATAAAGAAAAATCCTGGTTAGTTACTTGCTAAAAAAAACCGTAACTTATTTAATTAACAGATTACAACAGATGCTGACGAAAATTATACTTGAACTTGTAAAAATGGAAAATTGTTTCGCGCCTTATTCCATAAGCTAATATTACTAAAAATGAAATTATGTATAAAAAAACGTACAAGATTGACTAACGTTACTACAATTAGCCATTTTTAACTGTGGTGAGGTTAACTAAATGATCAAAGCTATAGACTAATTCATTAACCCTAATGGATTCGCAATTTAACTATACTAAATGCTTATTGAAACTACTCTACATCAGTGTAAGTATACTTAATTATTAATACATAAAATTATCAACTACGACCTTTATTTATTTACTTTTATTATTATTATTGGAGCTATAACGTTGACACTACCCAACCACCTTACATTTACATTTTTATCAAGTCCACAATCTATCTATGTGAGATTATTTGTAACATGAATTAATGCCAATACTAATGAGAGTATAATCACTTAAGAGGACTAATGAAAATTAGTTTTAACCATCTAAACGAAATACTAATCGGGTTTTGACTAAGTACTCTATCTCGTTTATGGACTACTTGAATATATGCATGGAAACAAACAACTAACTAGAGATATGCTACTTATCATGATTTACCCCATTAATCTAATAAAATTGAAAGGTTCATGTTATATCAGCGCATGACCATTTATATGATTCCTTCTCTTTTCAATCCAATTATACAAAAAAAACAGTTCATAAAGAAAAAAACTAAATAGACCAGATTGTCTACTATCTACTTTATTGAAGCGGTTGGATTTTTTTGCTGCATTTCAACTTCAAAGCTTTATCACTACAAGATTCGAATGTGTATCTGGAATTCGAATTACAAATAGAGAAAAGAGGTCAGGAGCAACAATGTACAGCAGTAGCACAGCAACAGAATCCCACAACAAATAACAGCAACAAAACAGCAATAACCAATGTAACAATGGTCAGAACCAAACTGAAAACCCCGGAAAACCTGACTAAAATCAGTAGTACTAAACGCAATCCATAGAGGCAGTAACAAAGTTCTGATTTCAGCAGTAAAGAAAAGGAGACTGACTTCTTTAGTTCTGAAAATTTAGCCTATCTCTCACTTTTAAGTTCTGAAAATTTCTCTTCTATAATTTTTTCAGTCCCCTTCTCTATATCAACTCCTCCTATTTATAGGCTAGAACTAAACATTATTTATTCAAAGTTTTCACTTTCAGCCTGTATATTCCCTCCCATGTGCATCTATACACTTTTATCATTAATCTCATGCTTATTTTCTGATTTTCCACCCTTAAAGATACCAGACAGGGTGTATTCTGCATTACTAATTCCGTTTTCATTAAATAATTCATTAATTTAATTATACACTAAATATTCAACTGGCAGACTACTAACACTAAACATTTTAAATCTTTTAACACCCAAAAATACCCCTGAAAATCCCCTATTATTATTGCCTTGCCCTCACTCTTAGCAATCTGTATTTAAACCTCTCTGATTTACAACTACACCAAATCACTACACAGCTACAACCAATCCTTAAGTCAAATTCACACAAAAGATTCAAGCATCAAAACAGACCTAAGAAGTGATTCATGTTGTATTCGTCCAAACAAAGCAGTCATAAACTAACTATTCGACGAAGTTGTTCAAATCGAAGGTAGCTTATAACGCACACTCAAACAAATAGAAGAAAAACCTTGACCAAATAAAAGGTCTTGAAGAAGAAGGAGAACTAACGAACAAGACAAGATTTACAAAAATAAACACTTTAAACAAAGATTCAATGATCCGAAAAATAGAACGAACAAAACAAGATTACGAACAACACTTAAAACCAAAAACCCTAACGGAAAATAAATCAAATGAACTAAATAATCTTGAAAGAAAAATCTAAAACTTGAACGAACCCAAGTCGAACTCGGAGTTGAACTATTGGAGGTCGAACGGACTGTTTTGTGGACGTTGAAAAAGGACGAAGCAGAAGCTGGACGTTTGGACTGTGGCGGATTAGCATGGAGGGGCGAGGGTGTCGTGAGGAGTAGCAGCGGCAGCAGCTGGGTTCGCTGCTGCCATGGTCGACGTGACAGTGGTTGGGTTTGGTCGTGAGGAACGGCAGCGGGTGGTGGTGAGGAGCAGCTGCGGGTGGTGGTGAGGAGCAGCTGGGCAGCGGGGTTTGGTGGTGAGCTGCAGCGGCGTCGCGAGCAGTGGGGTGGTGGTGAGCAGCAGCGGCGTCGCGAGCAGTGGGGTTTGATCGAGCAGTTGGGGTGGTGTTGAGGGGTAATGGTCGACGGGGGGAAGTTGGGCTTGTTTGGACGTGAAGGCGACGGGGGTGGTCGAATGAAGCAACAGCAGCAACGAACAGCTGCTGCTCGACGTGATGGGGGTGGCGATGGCGACGCAGCAGCAGCGCTGCTGGGGAAGCTGAAGGTGAGTGAGTCGTTTTGGACGTGAAAGAAGAGGAAACAATGGGCTAGCTCGTTTTTTTTAAGTTTCTTCTTCTTCAAAGCCAGAAGAAGAAGATGAACAGTACATTCTCTTTCTCTTTTTTTTTTCAAATCCCCTTTCTCCTTTTTTCCTTGTCCGTGTATCCCCTTTTTTCTTTTAAAATCTTCCGTGTAAGTCCAAAAGTGAGAGGCTCTCATGTGTAAAAAGCGTGGTAGACAAGTGTCTCAAAATATGAGCCCATCGCATTGTGTTCCGTCTGTGTCCCCCACGTGTGTCCCCCATGTGTGGTGGGCTTGGATTATTACGGGCTAGGTCCGAAAATTAGGCCTAAAAACGGATAGTTTGAACCCAATTATTATTCTTTGTCCAGACCCGAGAATAGAACACGATGTTATTCAATTAATCCTATGCAAGCGAAATAACTACAAAAATACGACTAAAACAAACTATTTTTTAAAATAGCTACAAAGCATAAATAAAACTATTTTTGTCATTTTTGTTTTTATATAAAGATAAAATATAAAGTACTATTTTTTGTATTTTTCAAGATTAAAATGGCTACAAAACGTTAATAACTCTTTTTTGTAATTTTCGGAATTATACAACGATAAAAATATAAAGTACTATTTCTATAATTTATAAAATTAAAATGACTACAAAACATTAATAAAACTACATTTTTTTTATAATTTTCGAAATTATATAAAGTACAAAATAAGGTACTATATTTTTTTTTTGTTTTTTTTTGTATTTTTTTTTCAAATTTATGGGAAATACACAAGCTAAAATTACATATATATTTTTTGTAATTTTTCTTTTGCGAAGAAATAAAGTAAAATAGTCAAAATAGCTATATTAGACTTAATTCAAATATTAACGTTTTGTAGCCCTCTTTTTTTTTTTTTTGATAAAACTAAAATTCTAAATTGAGCTACAAACTAAATTCACTCCAAAAATACTAATTAAACTCCTAACAACAATTATCATACACAATTAAACACCAATTAAAATAAAATTGCATAATTTGACATTAAATGCTAACAATGCAAGATATTCCTATTTTTTGTGACTTTCATTTTTGCAAAACAAACTTAATTAAATACTAAACGAATATGTGATATTTTTTTATATTTTTATTAATTAAAACAAATAAACATGCACTCATAAAAATACAAATAATTATACAAAATACCACAAAAACAACAAAAATTGCACACAAAGGAAAATTATTTTATTTTGAATTTTTGGGAGTAATTCTTTCATAGGGCAAAAATCACGTGCTTACATGCCAAATGTTCAATTTGCAAACCAAGACATAATTTTATCTTTGTGAGATCTTTCATCTCGAATTCTTTCTTTAAATAATCAATTACCTTTTGGAGTTCTATAGGAGTTCTAATAAGGTTTATGTCATCAACATATACGACAAGTACAACAAATTCCGATGTTGTTTTCTTTATAAAAATACATGGGCAAATGGCATCATTTATATAGCCTTCCTTTAATAAATACTCACTAAGATGATTATACCACATTCGTCCTGGTTGCTTTAGACCATACAAAGATCTTTGCAATTTGATTGAAAACATTTCCCGGGACTTTGAATTATGCGCGTTAAGCATTTTAAATCACTCGGGAATTTTCATGTATATCTCATTATCAAGTGAGCCATAAATGTAGGCGGTAACCACATCCATTAAATACATGTCAAGCTTTTTATGGACAACAAAACTAATGAGATAACAGAACGTTATAGCGTCCATAACAGGTGAATATGTCTCTTCATAATCGACACCAAGCCTTTGTGAAAATCCTTGTGCAACAAGCGTGCCTTATATCTTTGTACCTCATTTTTCTTATTCCTCTTGCATACAAAGACCTGTTTATAGCCAATAGGCTTAACACCATTAGGTGTTTGGACTACAGGCCCAAAAACTTCATGTTTTGCAAGTGAATTCAACTCTGATTGGATTGCTTCTTGCCATTTTGGCCAATCAAGTCTTTGTCGACATTCTCCAATAGATTGAGATTCAAGATCCTTACTTTCTTGCATAATGCTAGATGCAACATTATATGCAAAGACATAATCCACCACTATATCCATTCGATTCAAATTTGTCTCAATATCGATTGGATTTATTGATAGTTCCTTATTTACTTGAGTCTCGGGCTCACTGGATTCCTCATGAATCTCAGAATTTATTACATCGTGGATTTCTTCATGAGATTTTATCGTAGTGTCATTTTGATCATTTGTTTTCCTTTTTCTAGGATATTGATCTTTGGAACCTAATGGTCTGCCATGTTTTAGGCGTGCTTTTGACTCATTAGCTATGACACTAGAAGATTGTCCAACAGGGACATCACTATGGATTGGAACATTCTCTGCAGGGATATGTGATTTTGTTAGCCTTTTCAAATCCGTAAATGCGTCTGACATTTGATTTGCTATTCTCTGCAAATGGATAATCTTTTGTACCTCTTTTTCACAAATAGAGGCTCGTGGATCAAGATGAGATAATGATGAATTTTTCCATAAAATTTTCCGTTTGGTTTCACCAACTTCTCCCCCTAATTTTGTGAAAAGTGTCTCATCGAATCGACGGTCTGCAAATCGTGCAGTAAACAAAGCCCCTGTCAATGTTTCGAGATAGCGAATAATGGAGGACGATTCAAACCCAACATATATTCCTAACCTTCTTTGGGGCCCCATTTTGGTGTGATATAGCGGTGCTACAAGCACATATACTGCGCATCCAAAAATTCTTAAATGGGATATATTAGGTTCATGACCCAAAACTAATTGCAATGGAAAATATTTATGATAATTTGTCGGTCTAAGACGAACTAGCATTATTGCATATAAAATGGCGTGACCCCAAACAGAAGTGGGTAACCTCGTTTTCATGAGTAACAGTCTTGCTAGCAATTGTAGACGTTTAATTAAAGACTCTACAAGGCCATTTTCAGTGTGAACATGAGCTACATGATGTTCCACTTTTATCCCAATTGATAAACAATAATCATTAAATACTTGGGAAGAAAACTCAGCAGCATTATCAAGTCTAATAGACTTAATTGGATTATCGGGGAATTGCGCCCGTAATCGAATTATTTGTGCCATTAATTTTGCAAACGCGAGGTTGCGTGATGATAATAGGCACACATGAGACCATCTAGATGATACATCTATTAACACCATGAAATATCTAAACGACCCACTAGGTGGGTGAATAGGTCCACAAATGTCCCCTTGTATACGTCCAAAATGCAGGGGACTCAATTCCAATCTTTGTTGGTGATGGTCTAATAATTAACTTGCCTTGATAACAAGAAGTGCAAGAAAATTCATTATTTAAAAGAAAGTTTAAATTCTTTAATGGATGCCCATTTGAGTTTTCTATAATTCGTCTCATCATAATTGATCCAGGGTGTCCCAATCGATCATGCCAAAGTACAAAAGTATTGGAATCAGTAACCTTTTGGTTTACAATAGAGTGTGCCTCAATTGCACTAATTCTTGTCCAATACAGGCCACAAGACAAAGATGAGAACTTCTCAATAACCCTCTTTTGGCTAGAGACATTCTTGGTAATGATGAGATATTCAAGATTATTCTCATCTATTTTCTCAATATGATATCCATTTCGACGGATATCTTTAAAACTCAACAAGTTCCTCTTGGACTTGGAGAACATTGCATTCTCTATGATAAGTATTGTTCCCCTAGGCAGAGTTATAGTAGCTCTTCTAGAGCCTTCAATTAATTTACTACTACCAGAAATTGTAGTAACATCTGCCTTACACATACTTAAATGAGAGAAATATTTCTTCTCTTTGAATATTATATGTGTTGTATAGGAATCAATTAAACAAATATTTTTACAATTGAATTTTAATCCAAGTTTGCGATGTGAGATATTCATATTTGCTTCCCAAATAATCAATGCAATTAGTGTATGCCAAAGTTATAATGTAAAGGATATTGATATAAGAAAATTGACTTTTACAGTTGAACTATTATTTGTCTTATTAAGTTTCTGTAACTTATTATTCCTTAATAGTCAAATTATAACTTGAGTATTAAATAAGCCACTGATTAATGTACTATGGGTTTTGCCGAAATCACACCAGTATATTGATAGCTCTAAAGAAAACGTACTAACCTCTGCTATACTCTCAACCAAGCCAATTGGATCCATTTAGATTCATAGACTTTCTTTCATCAGCTTTTCTTAAGTAGGACATATTTGTAGACGGGTGGAACTCAGTTGATTAGAGTTCGTGTTGATAACGTGTTATGAACAATAAAAGAAGAAGAATATTGTAGAGAAAAGTAGTGAGAGAGAATTCTTATTGATTTGAGATGAATTACAATTGAATAGAACCCTCTATTTATAGGGAGAAAGTGACTTAGCCACCAAGTAATAAATCCTAAAATCTCTCTAAATATAGACATTCACCATAAATAAAATTCTATTATAACACATCTGTTTTATTTAATAATTTCCATTATTATGTTTTACCGATCTCCTAAAATGGGGCTATATAACATTATAGTCTTATGGACCACAAAACCGATGTTCATCGTTGGGGACTAGTGAGGCAAATTGGGAAAAGTAGATTGGATTTTTAATCACTGCTTTGCGTGTATGTATTAATTCAAAAGAATAAATAAATATAAAAATGATATTGTATAACCACTTTTATATATTACAACACACTTTTGCAGCTATTGGTTGCAAGTTAAAAGTGATCTTTGCCCTAAATAAATAGATAAAGATCTTTTAAAATCACTTTTGTGCAATCTATGACTTCACGGGGTAGGCCTTTTTCGTAACAAAGCCCAATGCTTTCAAATCGTTAATCTCACTGGGCTAACATCTTAACGAAGTGGACTTCTACAGAGCATCTTAACAACTAATGGGCTAGCCTATGACATTACTGGCTAATGTTTAACAAAGTTGACTGCAAGTGGAAAATATCTTGGTATGTTGGTAGAAATAACATTCATTGGACACTTTTTGGCTATAATTTTTTAAACATAGCCATTTTTTTGGTAACTAACTTTTTATTAATCACCAGTATTACAACTGTACAAGGTACCATAGTTAGCTAACTTAGCTAACTATCATATTTACAATATACTCTTTCTCTTCCTAGCTTCCTATTTTAAAAACTGTATCTCTGAACTATATCTACTATTCTAGGAGGAGCTCGCACACAACAAACACATGCGATCTCTTTGGCTATCCTCTCCCATCCTATACTTGTCTTCTCAAAAATCCTTCTGTTTCTCTCTATCCATATATAATGTACTAACTCTGAATATAACATCTTGAATAGTTGGGCTTCCTTTGACTTGCCTTTAGCTCGTTTGATCACCTCCTGCACATGTTGCTCCCAACTACCTGCTACTATGCTTTGATTTTGTGTCCAACTCATTAGCTTATGCATCACTGCTTTCGTATATTCACATTCCACAAATAGATGGTCTCTAGTTTCCTTTGCTTTCTGACATAAACTGCATTTGGTATCAATCATCATGCCCCATTTGTTCAACCTATCAGCAGTGAGTAGTATGTTCTGCATTTGTAACCATACAGTGAACTTTGCTTTTGGTCTTGCAGCATTCCCAAACATCAAGCATTTCCATGGCATTCTCGGTTGATCTCCCAGTAGATGAAGGTATATTTGCTTAATGACACCTTTTTCCTGCAAATATGTTTATTATCCTGTGCTAGTATATTCTTTGTTTCCATTATTTTCCTCACCATCCAACTTGCTTGTTTTGGAAAAAAATAGCCAGTGTCATGGAGTTTTAAATTCCACAGGTGAAACTCCACGACAATGATTTGGAGTTTCACATGTGAAATTTGAACTCTATTAAGAAAAGGTTGAAAAGTGATTATTTGTGAAGTTTACATGGGCTAGTTTTTTTAAGGGGAGCCTTGGAACAACGGTAAAATTGTTTCTACATGACTAATAGGTCACGGGTTCCAGTCGTGAAAACAATCGATAATACCTGCATCAGTGTAGACAACTTACATCTACCCATGACAGTCTTTTTTCAGACCCTACATGAACGCGCGATGTACTGTAAACCCGATTGCCCTTTTTATCTAGGCCAACTTTTTAAGTAGAAATGACACCAGGTAGCCATTTGTGATGACCCAAAAGGTCATCACTTATTTTTCAAGTAAATTCTATGATCCGAGGCATTAAAAATCTCTTTTTATTTCATTTTGATTCGCGTGCGTAGTCCGGACGCATTTTCGAAAAGCTTTTATGTGAAAACTAAGTGAAATAAGTAATTTGGCTTTTAATAATTAAATAAAATTGACTTTGGTCAATATTCTTGGTAAGTGGACCCGGACCCATGATCCGACGATCTCGTAGGGTCTGTAGTAAAATTAGGGACTTGGGCGTATTCCTGAAATCGAACTCCGAGGTCCCAAGCCCGAGAAATGAATTTTTGAAGAAAATTATTTAACTGAAATTTTAAGAGTTTTCAGAAATTTAAATATGTTTGAATTAGATGGTATCGGGCCAGTATTTTGGTTCCGGAGCCCGGTACAGATTTTATATGTGATTTAAGTAGAGCCTGTAAAATTTGGTATGAAACGGACTTGAAATGACGTGAATCGGACCCTCGATTATTAACAATGGAACTTAAGAGTTCAAGGGATTTTTCTTTGATTTTGATGCTAAATTCATAGTTATTGATGTTATTTTGATGATTTGATCACAAGATCAAGTCTGTATGATATTTTTGGACTTGCGTGCATATTTGGTTTGGAGCCCCGAGGGCTCGGGTGAGTTTTGGATAGGCCACAGAGTGTTTTGAACTTAGGAAGTTTCAGATTTTCAACTGCTGTGTGTTGCAGGTCAGCAGGCTTCGCAATTGCAAAGCTTGGCTTGCAATTGCGAGCTCGCATTTGCGAAAGACCCATCGCAATTGCGATGATGGGCTGGGACAAGAACCCTCGCATTTGTGAGGCTTATGTCGCAAATGCGACTTCAACAGGATAGCAAATGCGAACAACTATTCGCAATTGTGAAGAAAGCAGGATTTTGCCTACCTATGCATTTGCGAAGCCTGGGCCACATTTGCGAGTTCACATTTGGAAACCTGACTTCGCAAATGCGATATCTGCACCTGTGCAAATTATAGCTTAGCCGAAAATTCTTCATTTTTTCAACTTTCTCAAAACCTAAATACCTTTGGGCGATTTTTCAAAGACAACTACTCTTCCAAATCGATTGTAAGTCATTTCTAACTCATTTTCATTAATCTTTAATATCTTTTCACATGATTTCAACTCAAAATCAAGGGTTTTCATGGGGAAATTGCTTGTTTTGGGTAAAATTTAGGGTTTTTCAAATTTTGGGGATTTGGACCTCAATTTGAGGCCCGATTTCAAAACAAATTATATATTTGGGTTCGTGGGTGAATGGATAATCGAGTTTTGGTTCGAACCTCGGGTTTTGACCATGTGGGCCCGGGATCGATTTTTGACTTTTTGGGGAAATTATTGGAAAACCTATTTTTATGCATTAGAATTGATTCATTTAGCATTTATTGATATCGTTAAATAAATTGTGGCTAGATACAAGCAAATTGGTGGTGGAAACAAGAGGTAAAGCGGTAGTTGAAGCTTGAATTGTGTTCGTAGTATCGAGGTAAGTGTTTGGTCTAACCTTAGTTTGAGGGATTAGGAGTTATGTCTTATTTTCTATGTGTTAATTGTGGAGTTCGACGTATAGGCATGGTGAGGAGTTTTTATACGTCGGAGTCAAGCATGCCTGTGAGTCTTGTATTGTAATTGTTGTAACTCCGTTGTGATTTATTCATGCTTAATACGATGATTATCATTATTGGTTCCCTTGCCGGGATGTTGTTGTTATACTCTTGTTCCCTTGCCGGGATTCTTTTATGATTGATGTTGATTTGTAAATGGGATCGGGTGGCACGCCGCCACGGTAATATTTGAAATGGGAGCGGGTTGCACGCCTGCAACAAGATATATAAAATGGGAGCGGGTTGCACGCCTGCAACGAGATATATGAAATGGGAGCGGGTTGCACGCCTGCAATGAGATATATGAAATGGGATCGGGTTACACGCCTGCAATAAGAAAGAAATGAAAGTGAATACTGTGTTTGTTTACCTCATTATTGTTGGCAATCAAATTCTGGTTTCTTTATATTCCTCTTTGGTATTTTGTTGTTATTTGATACTCCCCGTAGCATGTTTCCCATCTTTAACTGTGAATATCTGCTTTTATTTTCCGCTGTATATGATTTAACTGCACATATTTATTTGGTAGTCTGGTCCTAGCCTCGTCATTACTTCGCCAAGTTAGGCTAGGCACTTACCAGCACATGGGGTCGGTTGTGCTGATACTACACTCTGCACTATGTGCAGATCCCGGTGCTGCAGCTTTTGGACCGCAGTGAGGGTGCTATCTTCAGTCCATTCAGGCGACCCGAGGTAGTCCTACAGGCGTCCGCAGGCCTTGGTGTCTCCCTCTCTCATTCCTTTTCTATTTTTACTGATTCAGAGACAGATTCGTGTATTTTCTATTCAGACTTTATTTGTAGTATTCATAGATGGTCTGTGACATTATGACACCAAATTCTGGGTGTAGTTGTACTTAGATTTCTGCAATTGTATTAAATTAAATTATCACATTTCGTCTTCCACACTCTTTTTGTTACCATTATTTTTGCTGCTTTTGTTATGTTGTTTTGGAATTGCTAAGGGATATAACTGAAAATGGTCAAATAATTGAACTAATCGGCTTGCCTAGGTTTCACTAGTAGGCGTCATCACGACTCCTGAGGGTGGGAAATCCGGGTCGTGACAAGTTGGTATCAGAGCTCTAGGTTATTTAGTTCTCACAATTCACGGATAATCTTAGTAGAGTCTGAGGGATCGGTACGGAGACGTATGTATTTATCCCCCAGAGGCTACAGAGTTAGGAAAAACTTCACATCTATTCTTCTCTATCGTGCGATTTTGTTCTTTCACCGCTAAATTGAACCCTCTACTCTTGTTCTTTTGCGAATGGCGAGGTCACGTACCGCTTCTTCAGCCGAGTGGCAGCTTAGACCGGAGATGGAAGAATTACGGTGATGACCCTTTGGGTCGTCACAACCAAGATCTTCACTACCACTTTCAGTGGAGCATCTTCTGAGGATCCCCAGGATTATTTAGACAGTTGTCATGAGGTTCTCAGGAACATGGGGATAGTGGAGACCAATGGGGTCAACTTTGCTACTTTTCGCTTATTTGGATCCGCCAAGACTTGGTGGAGAGATTATTGTTTGGCTAGACCAGTTGGGTCACCAACTTTGAATTGGGATCAGTTTTCTCAGTTATTTCTGGAGAAGTTTCTTCTTATCACTCAGAGAGAGATCTATCGAAGGCAGTTTAAGCATCTCCAGTAGGGTTCCATGACTGTTACTCAGTACAAGGCCGTGTTTATTGATTTGGCCCATCATGCTCTTCTTATACTTCCCACTGAGAGAGAGAGTGAGGAGCTTCATTGAGGGACTCGTTCAGCCTATTCGATTGCAGATGGCTAAGAAGGCAGGAAGTGAGATTTCCTTTCAGGATGTGGCTAATGTGGCCAGGAGAGTTGAGATTGTTCTATCACAGAGGGGTGGTCTGGGGTCTGACAAGAGACCTCGTCTTTCTGGAAGGTTCAGTGGTGCCTCGTTTGGAGGCAGAGATTATTTTAGGTAGGGGCCATGCTCCCAGGTCGTTTCATTTAGCACTTCAGGCTTCTCATGGTGCTCCAGGTGGTTGTAGTTCTCGTATGCAGTATTCTGATCAGGTTCCCTACAGTGCATCACTAGCTCCTATCAGTGCACCTCCACTCTTCAGAGTGGTTATTCAGGCTGTCAGGGTCATCAGCCCCAGCAGTCGAGGCTTGTTTAACTTGTGGCGACATGAGGCATATTGCTAAATTTTTCCCTCGAGCACCTAGTAGTTCTCAGCACTAGGGTTCCCGTACCATGGTTCAGGCACTGAGTGTTCTACCGCCCACTCAGCCAACGAGGTAGAGGTAGGGGTGCTAGAGGTGGAGGTAGAGGTATTAGAGGTGGAGCTCAAGCCGCTAGAGGTGGAGGCCAGCTAGCAGAAGGTCGTCCTAGAGATGTAGTTCAAAGTGGTGGGGCCTAGCCCCGATGTTATGCTCTTCCAGCCAGGCCTGAGGTTGAGGCTTCCGATGCAGTTTTCACAGGTACTGTTCTGGTTTGTAGTAGAGATACTTCAGTTTTGTTTGATCCAGGGTCTACATACTTCTATGTGTTATCTTATTTTGCACCGTATCTGGTCATGCCTAGTGATTCTTTGAGTGCTCATGTATATGTGTCTATATCGGTGGATGATTATATTGTGGTAGATCGTGTTCATCATTCTTGTACAGTTGTGATTGGGGGTTTGGAGATCCGAGTAGATTTGTTATTGTTGGACATGTTTGATTTTGATTTCATCTTGGGGATGGACTGATTATCACCTTACCACGCTATCTTGGACTGTCATGCCACGACTGTGACCTTAGCCTTGTAGGGTTTACCTTGTTTAGAGTGGAGAGGGACTCCTAGTCATTCTACCCATAGTGTTATCTCATATATGAAGGCTCGGCATATGGTCGAGAAGGTGTGTTTGGCCTATTTAGCATGTGTTCGTGATTCTAGTGTTGAGGTTCCTTCTATGGATTCTATGCATGTTGCTCGTGAGTTTCATGAGGTTTTTCCATTAGACCTGCCAGGTATGCCACCCGACAGGGATATCGACTTCTGCATTGATTTGGCCCCGGGCACTCAGCCCATTTCTATCACGTCGTATCGTATGGCACCGCCTGAGTTGAAAGAATTGAAGGATCAGTTGCAAGACTTGCTTGATAAAGGCTTCATTAGGCCTAGTGTCTCTCCTTGGGGTGTGACAGTGTTGTTTGTTAAGAAGAAGGATGGATCGATGAGGACGTGTATAGATTACCGGCAGTTGAACAAGATTACAATCAAGAATAAGTATCTATTGTCGAGGATTGATGATTTGTTCGATCAACTTTAGAGTGCCAAGGTATTTTCAAAGATTGACTTGAGATATGGATACCATCAGTTGAGGATTAGGGCATCCGATGTCCCTAAGACAGCTTTTCTCACTCGGTACGGGCATTATGAGTTTTTGGTGATGTCATTCGGGTTGACAAATGCCCCAGCAGCTTTTATGGATTTGATGAACCGAGTGTTCAAGCCTTACTTGGATTCATTCGTGATAGTCTTCATTCATGATATTTTGATCTATTCCCACAGCCGGGAGGAGCATAAGCAGCATCTGAGAGTGGTTCTTCAGACGTTGAGAGATAGTCGATTATATGCGAAGTTTTCGAAGTGTGAGTTCTGGTGGAGTTCAGTTGCATTATTGGGTCATGTTGTATCAGTAGAGGGTATTTAGGTAGATCCGAAGAAGATAGAGGCAGTCAAGAACTGGCCAAGACCCGCATCAGCTACAGAGATCCGGAGTTTCTTGGTTTTGGCAGGATATTATCATCGGTTTGTGGATGGGTTTTCATCTATTACAGCCCCGATGACCAAGTTGACCAAGAAGGGTTCCCCGTTCAGGTGGTCAAACAAGTGTGAGGTGAGCTTTCAGAAGCTCAAGACAACTTTGACTATGGCGTCAGTGTTGGTTTTGCTCACAGGCTCAGGGCCATATATAGTTTATTGTGATGCATCTCGTATTGGACTTGGTGTGGTGTTGATGCAGGATGGCAAGGTCATTGCTTATGCTTCGCTCAATTGAAGATTCATGAGAAGAATTATTCAGTTTATGATTTGGAGTTAGTAGCCATTGTTCACGCGTTGAACATTTTGAGGCATTATTTGTACGGCGTGTCATGTGAGTTGTTCGCGGATCACAAGAGTTTGCAATACTTGTTCAAGTAGAAGGATCTAAATTTGAGGCAAAGAAGGTGGTTGGAGCTATTGAAAGACTATGATATCACCATCTTATATCATCCGGGAAAGGCCAATGTGGTGGCTGATGCTTTGAGTAGGAAGTCAGTCAGTATGGGCAGTCTTGCGTATATTCCGGTCGATGAGAGACCGCTTGCTTTGGATGTTCAGGCTTTGGTCAATCAGTTCATGAGGTTGGATATTTTTGAGCCCAGTGTGTTAGCTTGCACAGTCGCTCATTCTTCTTTATTGGAGTGTATCCGAGATCGGCAGTATGATGATCCTCATTTGTGTGTCCTTAGGGACATAGTGCATCACGGTGGTGCCAAGCAAGTTACATTAGGAGATGATGGAGTTTTGAGACTGCAAGATCGAGTTTGTATGCCTAATGTGGATGAGCTTCGAGAGTTGATTTTAGAGGAGGCCCATAGCTCCCGATACTCTATTCATTCGGGCGCTGCTAAGATGTATCAGGATTTGCGGTAGCATTATTGGTGGAGGAGAATGAGAAGGATATTGTTGCATATGTGGCTCGATGTTTGAATTGTCAGCAGGTAAAGTACGAGCATCAGAGACCAGGTGGTTTGTTTTAGAAGATCGAGATTCCTGAGTGGAATTGGGAGCGGATCACTATGGATTTTGTTGTTGGACTCCCACAGACTCGGAGGAAGTTCAATGCAGTGTGGGTTATTTTTGATAGGCTGACCAAGTCAGCGCATTTCATCCCAATAGCAGTTTCCTATTCTTCCGAGAGGTTAGCTGAGATCTACATCCGAGAGATTGTTCGTCTTCAGAGTGTGTCAGTGTCTATCATTTTGGATCGAGGTACACAGTTTACCTCACATTTCTGGAGAGTGGTTCAGCGTGAGTTGGGCACACGGGTTGAGTTGAGCACAACATTTCATCTTCAGACGGACAGGCAGACCGAGCGTACTATTCAGATTTTGGAGGATATGCTCCGAGCTTGTGTCATTGACTTTAAAGGCTCGTGGGATTAGTTCTTGCCATTAGCGGAGTTTGGCTACAACAACAGCTACCAGTCAAGCATTCAGATGGCTCCTTATGAGGCTTTATATGGTAGGTGGTGTCGGTCGCCGGTTGGACGGTTTGAGCCGGGAGAGGCTCGGTTGTTGGGTACGGATCTAGTACAGGATGCCCTGGACAAGGTCAGGATCATTCATGATAGGCTTCATACAGCTCAGTCCAGGCAAAAGAGTTATGTCGACCCTAAGGTTCGTGATGTAGCCTTCATGGTCGGCGAGCAGGTCTTGCTTCGGTGTCGCCTATGAAGGGCGTGATGAGATTTGGGAAGAGGGGCAAACTTAGCCCTAGGTTCATTGGTCCTTTTGAGATTCTTGATTGAGTGGGAGAGGTGGCTTGCAGGCTTGCATTGTCGCCGAGCGTATCAGTCGTGCATCTAGTGTTTCATGTGTCCATGCTTCAAAAATATCATGGCGATCCATCCCACGTGTTAGATTTCAGCAATGTCCAGTTGGACAAGGATTTGTCCTATGAGGAGGAACTGGTAGCTATTCTAGACCGGCAGGTTTGTCAGTTGAGATCAAAGAGTTTCCCTTCTATTCTTGTTCAGTTGAGAGGTCAACCCGTTGAGTCAGCGACCTGGGAGTCCGAGTTCGATATGCAAAGCCGATATCCCCATCTTTTCTCCGACTCAGGTACTTCTTTTCTAGGTCCGTTCTAGGACGAACGGTTGTTTTAGAGGTGGAGAATGTGATGACCCAAAATGTCATCATCACTTGTTTTCAAGTAAATTCTATTATTCGAAGCCTTAAAACCCTCTTTTTGTTTCACCTCGATTTGCGTGCGCAGTCAGGACGCGTTTCCGGAAATCTTTTATGTGAAAACTAAGTGAAATAAGTAATTTAGCTTTTTAAAATTGAATAAAGTTGACTTTGGTCAACATTCTTGGTAAACGGACCCGGACCCGTGATCCGACAATCTCTTAGGGTCCGTAGTAAAATTTGGGACTTGGATGTATGGCCGGAATCGAATTCTGAGGTCCCAAACCCGAGAAATAAATTTTTGAAGAAGATTGTTTAACTGAAACTTTAAGAGTTTTCAGAAATTTAAATATGTTTGAATTAGATGGTATTGGGCCCGCATTTTGGTTCCGAAGCCCGGTACAGGTCTTATAGGTGATTTAAGTTGAGCCTGTAAAATCTGGTAAGAAACGGACTTGAAATGACGTGAATCGGACCCTAGGTTGTCAAAAATGGAACTTAAGAGTTCATGAGATTTTTTTTTGATTTTGATGCTAAATTCATAGTTATTGATATTAGGCGAAATGGCTTCCTGGCCACTTAAACTTGTCGGGATTTTTAAAGCCGATACATAAACTTAAAACTTTCCCATTTGAACACTCGAACTCGTTTTTTCCATAACTAATAAACACATTTGACCATTGACCATGCCCATGTGGCGTCAGTTGGTCCTAATCAGCAGCCCGCGTGAGGAACACGACGCACAGGAGCATGAAAACCCCTTCTCAACGCCCAACAGTACAAAATACCCCCTTCCTCCATTTTTAAAAATCTAAAGCTCCATTTTTAATTTTTTTTTTTCATTTTTCAGACCGTAAAAATGGTGGAAAGTATGGAAATTAGGAGGGCCTAATTCTGCAATATTTTCTTCCATGTTTTCATTATGCATAGAAGAAGAGATTCTGGGGGATTTCAAGTTTCAATAAGGAGGGCCTTCGGATTCTCTCTGAAATTCCAAGCTAGAAAGACGACACACAACGGCATGCCGGCAGTGATCTTCAAAACAAGAGAATACTATGTCATCATGGAAGCTCAATGTAAGAGGATAATTGTTGGTCGATTTCTGAAGACCCGACCCCGAATTATAGGACAAGATTCTCTAAAAAATTCCCTTTGAAGGGATCTGCAAAAATTGGAGTTTATGATAAATTAAATGTGTTTCTCAGTTTCACTAATGATGAAGATTACAATTTTGTTCTATATAAGCGGGTGATTGAAATTGAAGGTCTGCAAACATACCCAAATTCTGCAAACATTGTAGGAAATTAGGGCACTATCTTGTTAACTGTTGAATCCTTGAAATAAAAATGCTGGAAGAAAAGAAGGAAGAGGAACGAAAGAGTAACATGGAAAAGGATCACCTGTGAAACAAAATAATGAAAAGCAGATAGCCATTGTTGATGAAGAAGAACGCTAAAGCATTCAAAGAGAAGGAGTTGTTGCTTGACTTTTCGCGCCCTTACGTGTAAGACATCCATTGGTCATTTGCTGACTGGATGGACACGTATGTGTATGTGTAATACACGCGCACATGTTTAATGGTCAGATGTGTTTATTAGTTATGGAAAAAACGAATTCGAGTGTTCAAATGGGAAAGTTATAAGTTTATGTATCGGCTTTAAAAAAACCGACAAGTTTAAGTGGCTAGGAAGCCATTTTACCTTGATATTATTTTGATGATTTGATCACACGAGCAAGTCCGTATGATATTTTTGAATAGGCCATTGAGTGTTTTGAACTTAGGAAGTTTCAAATTTTCGCAATTGCGAAGCCTAGCTTGCAATTGCGAGCTTGCATTTGCGAAAGATCCATCGCAATTGCGATGATGGGCTAGGGCAGGAACGCTCGCATTGCGAGGCTTATGTTGCAAATGCGACTTCAACAGGGACCGCAAATAGGAACAACTATCCGTAATTACGAAGAAAGCGGGATTTGGCCTACCTTCGCATTTGCGAAGCCTGGGCCGCATTTGCGAACCTGACTTTGCAAATGCGATATCTGCACCTGTGCAAATTATAACTTAGCCGAAAATTCTTTATTTTTCAAACTTTTTCAAAACCTAAACACCTTTGGGTTATTTTTCAAAGACAGTTACTCTTCCAAATCGATTGTAAGTCATTTTTAACTCGTTTTCATTAATCTTTAACATCTTTTCACATGATTTCAACTCAAAATCAAAAGGTTTTCATGGGAAAAATTGGGTGTTTTGGGTAGAACTTAGGTTTTTCAAAATTTGGGGATTTTGACCTCGATTTGAGGTCCGATTTCAAAACAAATTATATATTTGGTTTCGTGGGTGAATGGTAATCGGATTTTGGTTCGAACCTCGGGTTTTGACCATGTGAGCCCGGGGTCAATTTTTGACTTTTTGGAAAAATCATTGGAAAACCTATTTTTATGCATTAGAATTGATTCATTTAGCATTTATTGATAGTAAATTGTGGCTAGATACAAGCAAATTGGTGGTGGAAACAAGAGGTAAAGCGGTAGTTGGGGCTTGAATTGTGTTCGTGGCATCGAGGTACATGTTTGGTCTTATTTGCTATGTGTTAATTATGGAATACGACATATAGGCATAGTGAGGAGTGTTATACCCCATTTTAACACAGGTCAAACTAGAATATAACATATTGGTAATTTCAAAGGTTTAATTAATTAAGAGAGTCGCCACCTAATTATTTTAAAGGTGAATTAGGACACATATTTACTAAATAATAGTTAAAGTTAACTCTGTTTTATATGGTCTGCTTAATTTTAGAAATTCTTGGTAAGGGTTCTAATTATCTCAAAAAGGAAGAGGTAAGGCACCTTTTAAGATCCATAAAAATTGGTTAACCGGCAAAATTTAGGTTAATTAGTTAAAACTTGTTGAAACATTGCATTTTGACATGGTTTTAGGGAAGACAACCTATTAATACATTCAACTTTAAAATACTTTAAGTGGAATGGACAAAAGTTTATAACTAATGAATATGATCACTATAACATTGACGTTATAAATGGAACTTCAAAGACTACTTTTGTTTTCCAAGAAATGACTTGATGGAATCACTAAACTTCTTCTAAATTTCAACTCAAAGACTTTTGTTTTTAAAACTGTGTTTCAATTTGTCCTGATGTGATTAAACAGAAATAGTTTTTCCTTGAGGTCTCAAAGACGGCATCCTCACCGCGCTAGGTGATAAAGCTTTAAAGTCCTTAATCAAGGAAATGCCCTACTAAAATTAGAGTTGTAATCCCTCATGAAAAGATTAATCATCAGTTATAGATAAAAACAAAACCAAGCCACCAAAAATTAACAAATATATTTAGACAGAATGAGTAAAGAATAATGAAACCGCCATAAGCGACCCCAAGCAAATTTGCTTGTTTTCTTGTTATCCGGTGACTCTATAAGAACATTGGATGTGATGATTCCGTACTCGGGTATGGAGAGTCTTGCATTAAGACTCCATGTTAGCTCCAAGTGCACATGCAAAAGAGAGAACAAAACAAGAATTAGAATGAACTTAGTTTCCGAGCAAACATAGGATAAAGACAATATGAATCATACTATAAACCTATAAGCTTACTGTCACACCTCCTTTTTCCGCCCCCGTGAGGGTACAAGGGAGTTTTTTCCGATTAAAGGACAATCGAAACGGGATTTATTTATTTATTTCAGAGTCGCCACTTGGGAGATTTAGGGTGTCCCAAGTCACTAATTTTAATCCCGAATCGAGGAAAAGAATGACTCTGTATTACAGTCTGCGCACCAGAAATCCGGATAAGGAATTTTATTAACCCGGGAGAAGGTTTTAGGCATTCCCGAGTTCCGTGGTTCTAGCACGGTCGCTCAACTGTCATATTCGGCTTATTTATCAGATTTTAATACAAATATGAACTTATGTGCAAATTTTATCTTTTTACCGCTTTTATTATTTTTAATTATTTTTACAAGAATGTGAACATTGTTTAAAAACATGTCTTTGGATTGCGTCACATAAAATGCACCCGCGATCCAGAACGTATTTTTATTCAATGTTTTGGGAATTGGATTTGGGTCGCATAGATGCGCACCCGTGTTTAAGAATGTATTATTATTAAAATCATGCCTAAAGCGATTAACGCGTTATTATTTATGGGTAAGACTGTGGAATTCACTAAACAGTCCATCCCGAATTCTAAATACTCAATTAAACATTTATTGAGGGCCCCACAGTTAGTGCATTTTATTGGGCGAGGCTCATCTCATTTTATTTTTAAAAGGACAGTCCTAAAATGCATACATTGTTTATTGAAATTTGTCTCTACAAAATAAAGGAGAAATATCTTAATTTATTTACATGTTATTACCTAGTTACATTATACTAGGCATGTTCTCAGTTTGTCAAATTAAAAAAAAAACATAGCAATTCTAATTTTAATCCTAGACCAATTACATGCTGAAATTAACCAATATTATTTAACTAAACAATATTTCTACCAACTTCCTACTAGATGGCCTATTCGTTTGATTTTTGACTCGACGGAATTACTACACCATTTATTTATTTTTTAGGCAATAGATGTAGATAGTTCATTTGTTAAGCTATCGTCGAATGTTCCACTATATGTATTAAATATCTACATGATTCTGATTTTTCCAAGCTAAATAATTTATACATACAAATAAAAATCAGAATATAATTAAATATAAATCAGAATTTCAACTCTTCATTTTTTCGTATTCATGCTTCATATTTCGGATTACAATAACCAGCGTGTCAGTTGTGTACCTGATATTGGAAGCAAAAGAAAATGAAGATGAGAATCAACAACAGTAATAACAATACAACACAGCAACAACAGCCCAGCAACAGTAACAACCCAGTAACAAACCGGTGGAGTAGTAATCCCAAAACAAATGCTTCCAACTTTTATGAAACCACAACAATTAATGCTGATTTCAAACAATGAAAGAAAACAGAATATTTTTTTTTTGTTATTTGAAAGCTTAAATATTTTTCGGAATTTTTCTTTCTCTTAAATGTTCAGCCTTTTTTTTTCTCTTATTTTCTTTCTGTTCCAGATTCGTTCCTCTCTATTCTTTCTATCTGTTTTCCCTTATCTGTATTCAAGACCTCCTATATATAATCTCATCCCATAAATATTTTAATCAATTAAAATCAACCCATTTTCTCTACCAAACCCATTATCTTCCCACTCATCCCCATTACATTAAATAAATATATCACACCACCCCATTATATTTTGTCCCCCATGCCTAACATAAATAAATACAAGATTCCCCCCACTAAATTTTGTCTTGTCCTCCCTTTATATTAAATAACTAAATCACAAACCACCCCATTTCATTTTGTCCCCCATGCTTCACATAAAAAATTACAAAATGTTCAATTACCAAACTACCCCTCCGGCCTTATTGCAATTACCTATTTTACCCCTGAACGTACTACAAATTACCAAACTACCCCACCAGCTATAACAAACAATTAATCAAACTTAACCAAAATATAGACAATATGATCAATTTCTAACAATGTTCAAACAACAAATTTCATGAACATGATTTCTTCAACATTTCAACAACAAATCACATGAACACAAATGCACAACAAAGAACAACTAAAATTTGATTGAACAATATTTTTAGCAACATACAAACCTATTTTCAGATTCAACAACAACAACAACAACAACAACAAACAAGTATATTCAGATTTCTAAATTCAATAATATTGAACTTAAAATCAATTCTAATAACATTACAACCAACAATTCCTATATCAAACTTAAACAAGATTATGAGACAAATTCAAGAGATAATCATAAATGATAAACAAGAAATCAAACTATACAAATTTCGGATTCAAGATCAACCAAACAAAGTATGAACATGAACGAAAATATTCAATAACAATAACAAACAAACTTTGTTCAAATTTCGAATTAAACTTAAACAAAACAAATAAACCTATTCAAATCACTAATCTTCAAATAATCAACTAATCTTTCTTAGATTAAATCCAACAAAACTTATAACAAAGATGCATGATTAAAAACATAACTTCGCATTAAATTACTGGACGAACTTCAAACAATGAATAAACATGCATTAAACTCTATTTTAAGCAACATGACGGATTCGAACGATTCAAACAACATTAATAATTTCTAGAAAATACATAACAACATGAAACAAATTGAAGAAATAATCAATTAAATTTCAATTTGAATTTAACAAACATTAAACTAACAAATATTTACCTAAACAATAATACAAACATGAAATAAACATGAAAAACAACTAATTAAACTTCCATTTGAAATCTGAAAATTAACTCAACAAAACATATAAACATGAACAAAACCAAAAAAAATCAAATATCTACTAACCGGATTGAACGAAATATGTACGGACTGTTTCGACAAGCCTGGACCAAAGCTCGACCAAACGACGACGAACTCGAACAGTGATCGACGACATCGACCAAAACTCATCCATGTACGCGAACTCGACTGAAGTTGACACCGAAGTGAAGCAACAGTCGACGCAGCAGCGTGGTTTGTTTTAACCTCAGTTGTCCGACGTGCACAGTAGGGTCGTGTGGGCTGGAAGCAGCTGCTTGTCGAAGGTCATTCATGGCTGAACGACAGTGAAGCCTGGTGGGTGTTCATGGTTGGTGGTTCTTGGGGTCGCTTGGACGTGATGTTGAGGCAGAGCGAGGAGAACGCTGAAGCAGAAGCAGCGGGCAGTCCATGGACGAGCTCGAGCTCGCCATGGAGAAGACAAAGCAGCAAAAGGTAGCCATGGTCAAGCTTGAGCTCGTCAATGGAGAAACAACGCTGGGGCGATGGACTATCGTGGTGGTTGTGTCGTTTGGTTGTTTGAACGAAGAACGACGGAGGAGGAGCAGAAGTTGGTCGGAAGGGAGGGTAGCCATGGATGGGGTCTTACTTGAGGAAGAAGAAGAAGAAAGATAGAAAGGGGGGGCGGGTCTCTTAGTGTTAGGGTTTTCTTTTGTTTTGTTTTGTTTTTGTTTTTTTTGTAAAAAATGAAAAAATGAAAATGAAGAGGGGGAGTTGGGTTGTTGGTACTGGACTGGGTCGACCGGGTCGACCCAGTTTGAAATGGACTGGGTCGTTTGGGAAGATTGAGCCATTTTTTGGGCCTGTGGCTTGAAATCGAAGAAGAGGCCAAATTCCGACTTTCTTTATATTTTTGCTCTTTTTTCTTCTTTTATTTTTTCTAAAACTAAATTATAAAAATACTTAACTTATTATTAAGAACTAAATTAAGTTATAAAAGCGTAAATTAACTCCAAATAACAATTAACGCACAATTAAGTAATAATTAAGCATAAAATTGTATATTTGGACATTAAATGCTAAAAATGCAAACGATGCCTATTTTTGTAATTTTTATTTTTTTGTAAAACAAACTTAGTTACTAACAAATTGTAGAATTAAATCCTACATGCAAAATGCGACATATTTTTGTATTGTTAATAATTTAACAAATAAACATGCACAGACAAACATACAAATAGTTACACAAATATCACAAAATTGCACCAAAATTGCACACCAAGAAAAATTATTTTATTTTTTGAATTTTTTGGGAGTAATTCTCATATAGGACAAAAATTGCGTGCTTACAGCTGCCCCTCTTTGCCCGAAGACACGAAGGGTTTTCGTGCAAAGATAAAGCGAGCGATTTTTGCCCATCCAAGTACTCCGTGTGAAGCATTTTTTTGAAAAAGATTTGACTGAACCTTTGCTTCAAAGGTTTCCTACATATCCTGGGCTAAACAGGAATCAGATCAATGTAGTTCAGGAAATTTTGGTAGATGGGACTACCGTGGGACTGCCATGTTACTGTTGTTGCATGCTATTACCACTACTCACCGATCTCCTTGTTACACCGTGCTTAAAAGAAAACAAGAAGCTAGGCTAGACTGCAATTTGTTCCTGTTGCCTTGCTTTCTTGTTTGCTTGCATTTCTTCCGGTGCTTTTCTTCTGATTCTTTTCTTCCTTTTGACACATGCACTTGAGTTTGTGCTGGGACCTCTTGTTGCAACCTTCTGCTTCCCGGTGCTGGGGATTTTTATTGTTTCCTGCTGGGGATTCCTGTTGTAACCCTCTGTTTTATTGTCCTCTGACTTGATCTTGAAATGTATGCCTCTGTTATCTGGGCGGGCTCCCAACTTCAACGCTTGAAATGTAAAGACTGAAATGTATGCCTCTGTTCTATGGGCGGGCTCCCAACTTCAACCCTTGCAATGAAAAGACTGAAATGTATGCCTCTGTTCTATGGGTGGGCTCCCAACTTCAACACTTGGAATAAAAAGACTGAAATGTATGCCTCTGTTCTATGGGCGGGCTCCCAACTTCAACACTTGGAATAAAAAGACTGAAATGTATGCCTCTGTTCTATGGGTGGGCTCCCAACTTCAACAACAACTTTAAAAATAAACGCCATTCCTCTCTTCAGGCGGGCTCCTGACTTCAACCAATAAATCGCCATTCTGTTATTCAGGGGGGGCTCCTGACTTCAACCAATACTTGAACTGTGTGTCTCCATTCTTCAGGCGGACTCCTGACATCAGACTTGAAAAGTATGTCTCCGTTCTCCAGGCGGACTCCTGATTGCTAAATTTAAAACTGAATGTCTCTATTCTCCAGGCGGACTCCTGACTTTTGAAATTTAAACTGTATGTCTCCGTTCTTCAAGCGGACTCCTGACGTCAAACTTGAAAAGTATGTCTCTGTTCTCCAGGAGGACTCCTGATTGCTAAATTTAAAATTGAATGTCTCTATTCTCCAGGCGGACTCCTGATTGCTAAATTTGAAATTGAATGTCTCTATTCTCCAGGCGGACTCCTGACTTTTAAAATTTAAACTGTATGTCTCTGTTCTTCAGGCGGACTCCTGACATCAAACTTGAAAAGTATGTCTCTGTTCTCCAGGCGGACTCCTGATTGCTAAATTTAAAATTGAATGTCTCTATTCTCCAGGCGGACTCCTGACTTTTGAAATTTAAACTATATGTCTCCGTTCTTCAGGCGGACTCCTGATGTCAACAATCAACTTAGGAGGAAATGCCTCTCCTATGGGTAAAAACAAACTTAGGATAAAATGTGTCTCCTATGGGTAAAACTAAACTTAGGAGGAAATGCGTCTCCTATTGGTTAAACAACAACTTAGGAGGAAATGTCTCTCCTATGGGTAAGACTAAACTTAGGAGGAAATGCATCTCCTATGGGGTAAAAGTAAACTTAGGAGGAAATGCATCTCCTATGGGTGAAACTAGACTTAGGAGGAAATGCCTCTCCTATGCGTGAACCAACAACTTAGGAGGAAATGCCTCTCCTATGGGTAAGACTAAACTTAGGAGGAAATGCATCTCCTATGGGGTAAAAGTAAACTTATGAGGAAATGCATCTCCTATGGGTGAAACTAAACTTAGGAGGAAATGCCTCTCCTATTGGTTAAACAACAACTTAGGAGGAAATGCTTCTCCTATGGGTAAGACTAAACTTAGGAGGAAATGCATCTCCTATGGGGTAAAAGTAAACTTAGGAGGAAATGCCTCCTATGGGTGAAACTAAACTTAGTAGGAAATGCCTCTCCTATTGGTTAAACAACAACTTAGGAGGAAATGCATCTCCTATGGGGTAAAAGTAAACTTAGGAGGAAATGCATCTCCTATGAGTGAAACTAAACTTAGGAGGAAATGCCTCTCCTATGGGTTAAACAACAACTTAGGAGGAAATGTCTCTCCTATGGGTAAGACTAAACTTAGGAGGAAATGCATCTCCTATGGGTGAAACTAAACTTAGGAGGAAATGCCTCTCCTATGGGTGAAACTAAACTTAGGAGGAAATGCATCTCCTATGGGTGAAACTAAACTTAGGAGGAAATGCCTCTCCTATGGGTGAAACTAAACTTAGGAGGAAATGCCTCTCCTATGAGTAAAAACAAACTTAGGAGGAAATGCATCTCCTATGGGTGAAACTAAACTTAGTTAGGAGGAAATGCGTCTCCTATGGGTGAAACTAAACTTAGGAGGAAATGCGTCTCCTATGGGTAAAAGTAAACTTAGGAGGAAATGCATCTCCTATGGGTGAAACTAAACTTAGGAGGAAATGTCTCTCCTATGGGTAAAAACTAAACTTAGGAGGAAATGTCTCTCCTATGGGTAAAAACTAAACTTAGGAGGAAATGTCTCTCCTATGGGTAAAAACAAACTTAGGAGGAAATGCATCTCCTATTAATGAAATCTTCACTTAGGAAGTGCGTCTCCTATGCGTGAACCATTTCCTTCTTCCTGAATTATTTACTTACCTGTGTTGTCTTCCCTCGAAACTGCTGGGGATTATTTTGATGGGGATGACTTTTCCTTTTCTTCCTTACCCACTCTGGGTTGCTCGAAACTCTGTCGAGGATGCTTCTACATCTCGATGATCCACTGGGGATAACACTGCTGTGGATAACTCTGCTGAGTAAATATGTTATCTTACTCCTTCCAAAATTACTTTCTTTTGAGTAGGATGTTTCATTCCTCTGCAAACTACTTCCCCTTTTTTTTCTTTTTCTTTTTTTCGTTTTTTTTCTTCTTTTTTTTTTTGAAATGAAAAGACTGAATGTATTCCTCTGTTATATGGGCGGGCTCCCAACTTCAACTAACAAATCACCATTCTGTTCTTCAGGGGGTGCTCCTGATTACTTAAAATTTGAATTGTATTCCCTTATTCTCCAGGTGGGCTCCTGATTGCTGATACTTCCATTGTATTCCCTTATTCTCCAGGTGGGCTCCTGATTGCTGATACTTCAACTGCTCTTCCTTGTTCTCCAGGTGGACGCCTGATTGCTAATACTCCAACTGCTCTTCCTTGTTCTCCAGGTGGACGCCTGATTGCTGGGGATAATACTACTGGGGAAGTCTCCTTTCTTCCCCTCCTTCAAATTCAATTTTTTTTCTTTTTTTCTTTTTTTGTTTTGTTTTTTTTTTTTTTTTTCAACACTGCTGGGGATAAAAGTGTTATCTTCTCGGGATAACGTTGTTGAGGATAACGCTGCTGGGGAATTTTATCCATTCAAATCGATGCTTCATTCTTCTGGAAGCTGCTGGGGATGATAATGACTTTTTGCTTTTCTGAGCACAAGTGTCATCCCTTTATTCTGTCTGCTGGGGAATACTTCCTCCATTGAAACTTATTATGTTGGGGCAACACTGGTTCAAACACCACTTCCCTTGAGACTGATGCTATCTTTATTCTTCCTCGAATGGGTACCTGACTTCCAGAAAATTTTCCAAATGAAAGGAAAATTTTCTGCCCCAGTTTGACAGTCTCCCTTATGGCATGCATTTCTGTCATCAATGCCATTTCCTTTACCTGTTTCAAATCAAACAAAATTTGTTAGTTTAAAACGTGGTGGTTGGTTGTGATATTCCTACTGGGATGGCTTTTCCTTTTCTCCTTCCTTGCTCTGCGCTCCACAACTTGTTGGGGATGATATTATTTGCTGGGGATAATCCCTTTCTGCTGGGGATATCCCTCTTCTTTTGTGGCATAGCTCGGAAACTGGCATTTTCCCGACCTTTTAGTCTAGTATGAATTTCCCCAAATCATGCTCACTGCTCTCCTTGCTTTGTTCAACGGGCCTTGGCCTTGAGGTTTATAACCTTTGATTTCGGCAAGGGTATCCCTCTTGACACTTGTCAATCCTTTTGTCAATTCCCTTTTGCTGGGGATATTTTTTTTTTGACACTGGCCTTGCGCTTGTTCCTTTCTGACTATACCACTTGGATGTACTAGCCAGATCTCATCTTGCATAATTGGAAAGTTGATGGCCTATTTTGAAATCATTCCCCACTGGTTCTGACCAAACAGACTCTACTGAGGAATTTTCTATGAAAGGAAAAGATAAAAGAGAACAGAATAAAAGACAAATGAAAAAGATGACTCTGTAATAAAAGAAACTATAAATAAAAACCTATCAAACGCAGACATCGACTCTAATGGTCATGGCATGCATATGTGGCCTATCTTCCGTCGTCAATCGTCTTTCAAGACCTTCAATTGGCAATTCCCCATCTGATTCTCAATCTTATTCGACTTGTAGTGCCCGAAGGGTTTTCACTATCAAGTCTCTCTCATTTTGGTTTTTCTCTCAGCTTTCATCGCCTTATGGTGTCCGTGAAGATTTTCACCGATAAAACTCTCTCATTTGTATCACTTTCCTGCTGGGGATTTGGAGTGTTGCCGGTATGACTCTCTCTGCTGGAGATTAGAGTCCTTTCTGCTGTGGAACAGAATGTTATGTTCGCCGGTAAGACTCTCATTTGTCTGACTTGGAATCTTTTGAAGACTGATTAGAAGGTCATTCTTTGGACCGTAATGTGGGTTTTGGATAGGTTAGAAAGAAAGGGTATTAAAGGCTCAAAAACAAATCAAATTTGGGGTTCAAAATTACAACCTTCGAAATCATATTTGTTTACAACAAGCGCAACCCTTGCTCCAATTTCTTGCTTGGGGATTATTTATTATTATATATTTTTTTACACCATGTACACTGTGACCATTGTGGCCATTATGCACCCTATGACCGAGCCGTGAAGCGCCTACGTATCATCTTTGAGGAATCAGGTCAAACGTAGTTCCCAATTCCTCTGTTTTCATTTGACTTTCTTTTGTTTTTTTTTGTTATCATTTTTCTCTTCTTCTTTTTTTTCGTTTTTTTTTTTTGATTTTTTTTCTTTACCTTCCAGGCTCGTATTTCCTAGTCGTTGCTATTGATTCCGAACGAGAGGTATGAAAGAAAATAAATAAGGCTCAAAGGGGGGTAACGAAGGATAAAATGTTTAGATAGCAGAACAAAATGCCTTCGTCATTCCAGTCTTCAAAACATGTCAAGTGCAAACAACACAATTGATCATAGATTTATTGTCTCTTCCGATGGTGCTGGACTTGACAATTATGTTAAACACTTGCTTTTTTATTTGTCATTTCTAAAGCACCGTTGGGCGACACTCTCACTCTCATGAACGACCCTCATGCCAATTTGGCGAATCTTGCATTTAACGATTTTTTTTATGTTTTACTTGCCCCAATTCCACATGACTCGGGCTTCAAATAATCTCAAACCGTTCTTATTTCCTTTAAATGCTTTGATCACCTTCTCAGGGTTTTATGATTAACTTTTAAGATTAGGCCCAAACTGTGTGTGCATGTCATGTTACTAGAATCGGCGCCAAACAAAATGATAAAAGGACTAAACAAAAAGATGACTGAAAACAATAAAAGACCGGCTTTTGTATTAGACTACCGGCGAAATGGTTTGAATAACAAAACAAACGAAAACAAACCATAATAAAATCCTAAAACAACCTGGACAAATTTAAGCAAACCGCTATGACAAAACGGAAAGATAAGACAGTTTGACACAAGACAATATTCGGATTACAACCCTAAGAATAATCCGGACAACAGAAATGACAACAAAATAAGCCACCACAAGCTTCTCTCTTGCTAACCAAGGAACGGAGCGTCCTCCTACTTTATCAAAATTGGCATCTTAGCCACTGAACTTCGCATCAGTATTGTCAAGACCATTGCCAACTTCAATATCATCAACTTTAGTCAACAAGTCCCAATAGGATTCGAGTGCTTCTGTTATCAGGCCTGATCCCCGCAAAGTGTGCTTCTGGGTCTTGTATTTCCGGCTTACCACAAACCAATCACCTTAGCTTTCTTTGTGATTCAAAGCGAAACAGGTTAGAATGGACTCCGTCGGTCCCCATTATTAATAACATCTTCTTCTTTTTTTCATTTTTCTTTTTTTTATTGATTTTTTTTTTGATTTTTTTTCATTTTTTTTCTTTTCATTTTTTCCTTTTTTTTGTTGTGGTCGAATCTTATGGAGATTGTCTACGTATCATGACCCCGTATGAATCAGACCTTGCATAGTTCGGACCAATAAAAGATAAACAATACTAAACATTTTTTTTCAATTTAAAACAAACTGGGTATTTTAAAGGTTTGAAGATGGCCTACAAACTCGAAAATCAAACAACCCACATATTCTAATTAAAAGATTTACAAACTCCAAAACAAATGGCCATCTTCCTTTCTCCGTTTGACAAATGCAACCAAACGGTTATTTTTGCAAATGTGGCCCCTTCCAAATTTTGAGGCCGGAGAGGATTATTTTATAACACTTTACAAACTTGTTCATTCTTTTACGAAAATAGCCTTTCGACAATTGAAAGATACTCTAAGGCTATTTCGGCAAGAACGGTTTAAGACGCGGCCGAAGCTGGCTCGACTTATTTTTTGACTAAAAAAAATTCAAATGGTATTCACCTAACCGCTGACTTTTTTTCAAATTACAATGAAAACGTGGTGTTGCAAACACGGCCCTTCAGCGCCTCGGGGACGAAGATTTTTAAGGCTGTGTGGGTCAACTGGACCAAAATCCTAAACATGACCCAAAAGGTGGTTGTTTATGCAAAGTCAGCCTTCCGGCGTCCCTTTCGGGAACATTCGGCTATGTCTTGACAAAACAGCGTCACCCGACTTCTTTATGACAAAATTAAAATTTTGACACGTTTTTTATTTATTTATTGGTTTTTGGCTATTTTAGCAAAAATGGGGAGGTTGGATACCGCCCGACTTATTTATGACAAAAATTAAAATTTTGACACGTTTTTTTATTTATTTATTGGTTTTTTGGCTATTTTAGCAAAAAAAAAGGGGGTTGGACCCGATGAGGGTTGCCTACGTATCTCACATCCGGTGAGAATCAAACCTGCGTAGTTCGGGCAAATTAAACGAACTATTTTAAAACATGACTCTTTTCCATTTTTATTTTTTTCTGGCAAGACAATCTATTTTCCTTTTCTATTTTTGAAAAAGACAAAATAACGATTTTTTTATTTTTTTATTTTCAACAAACAATAAAACAATCTATTTTTAATAAAAGACTCTTTTTTTTCTATATTTTTTAGTAAAACAAAATAAAAAATTTTCCTCTTTTTTTTTTCAAAATTTCGGCAGAGTTTCGCCAGTAATTGGTCATTGATTTTTTCTAAAATAATCAATTAACTCCCTAATTGATATATTCTTTTTCCTCTTTTTTTTTCCTTCAATTTTCCAACATTCCCGAGATTCAGAAACCGGTCAACATGCAAGTTCGAAACAAATATATGTACAGAGCAATTAGGATGCATTAGAATGGTCTTTTTATTTCAGGTTGCTAGTCCTAGACGGACCCAACCCCTGTGTTGAGTCCCCTAAGTCAAATGCAACGTGATGCAAATAAGCGTTCCTACTAGGGATCCGGCATGAGGTTTCGTTAACCTGGGTATATGTTCTAGACTGTGTACCCAAGCGGACAACTCGAGCCGAGAAGGGGGCAACTTACCGAGAATCAAAAGGTCATCCAGCTTCGTAACTTATCCGTCCTCTTTCTTATTTCAGGTATTGACACTAACAGAATAAGGAGCCTCGACCAGCGAGCTTCTCCCCGGAGGTAAGAAGAGAAAGGTTTCGCCACAGTTTATATGTACAGTTCAAATAATATCAAAGCGGTAAAAGCAACATTTAGCACATTAGGCTCAAATATGTAAAAATCAGATAAAACCAAATATAACAATTTATCTAAGCTCGAATTCTAACCCTGAACCAGAGATTTTGGGTTTATTCCCCAGCAGAGTCGCCAGAGCTGTCACACCTCCTTTTTCCGCCCCCGCGAGGGTATAAGGGAGTTTTTTCCGATTAAAGGACAATCGAAACGGGATTTATTTATTTATTTCAGAGTCGCCACTTGGGAGATTTAGGGTGTCCCAAGTCACAAATTTTAATCCCGAATCGAGGAAAAGAATGATTATGTATTACAGTCTGCGCACCAGAAATCCGGATAAGGAATTCTGTTAACCCGGGAGAAGGTGTTAGGCATTCACGAGTTCCGTGGTTCTAGCACGGTCGCTCAACTGTCATATTCGGCTTATTTATCTGATTTTAATACAAATATGAACTTATGTGCAAATTTTATCTTTTTACCGCTTTTATTATTTTTACAAGAATGTGAACATTGTTTAAAAACATGTCTTTGAATTGCGCCACACAAAATGCAACCGCGATCCGGAACGTATTTTTATTCAATGTTTTGGGATTTGGATTTGGGTCGCATAGATACACACCTGTGTTTAAGAATGTATTATTATTAAAATCATGCCTAAATTGATTAACGTGTTATTATTTATGGGTAAGACTGTAGAATTCACAAAACAGTCCATCCCGAATTCTAAATACTCAAGTAAACATTTATTGAGGGCCCCGCAGTTAGTGCATTTTATTGGGCGAGGCTCATCTCATTTTATTTTTAAAAGGACAGTCCTAAAATGCCTACATTTTTTATTGAAATTTGTCTCTACAAAATAAAGGAGAAATATCTTAATTTATTTACATGTTATTACCTAGTTACATTATACTAGGCATGTTCTCAGTTTGTCAAATTAAAAAAAAACATAGCAATTCTAATTTTAATCCTAGACCATTTACATGCTAAAATTAACCAATATTATTTAACTAAACAATATTTCTACCAACTTCCTACTAGATGGCCTATTCGTTTGATTCTTGACTCGACGGAATTACTACACTATTTATTTATTTTTTAGGCAATAGATGTAGATAACTATTTGTTAAGCTATCGTCGAATGTTCCACTATATATATTAAATATCTACATGATTCTAATTTTTGTAAGCTAAATAATTTATACATACAAATAAAATTCAGAATATAATTAAATATAAATCAGAATTTCAACTTTTCATTTTTTCGTATTCATGCTTCATATTTCGGATTACAATAACCAGCGTGTCAGTTGTGTACCTGATATTGGAAGCAAAAGAAAATGAAGATGAGAATCAACAACAGTAATAACAATACAACACAGCAACAACAGCCCAGCAACAGTAACAACCCAGTAACAGACCGGTGGAGTAGTAATCCCAAAACAAATGTTTCCAACTTTTATGAAACCACAACAATTAATGCTGATTTCAAACAATGAAAGAAAGCAGAATATTTTTTTTTTGTTATTTGAAAGCTTAAATATTTTTCGGAATTTTTCTTTCTCTTAAATGTTCAGCCTTTTTTTTTCTCTTATTTTCTTTCTGTTCCAGATTCGTTCCTCTATTCTTTCTATCTGTTTTCCCTTATCTGTATTCAAGACCTCCTATATATAATCTCATCCCATAAATCTTTTAATCAATTAAAATCAACCCATTTTCACTACCAAACTCATTATCTTCTCACTCATCCCCATTATATTAAATAAATATATCACACTACCTCATTATATTTTGTCCTCCATGCCTAACATAAATAAATACAAGATTCCCCCCACTAAATTTTGTCTTGTCCTCCCTTTATATTAAATAACTAAATCACAAACCACCCCATTTCATTTTGTCCCTCATGCTTCACATAAAAAATTACAAAATGTTCAATTACCAAACTACCCTCCGACCTTATTGCAATTACCTATTTTACCCCGAAACGTACTACAAATTACCAAACTACCCCACCAGCTATAACAAACAATTAATCAAACTTAACCAAAATATAGACAATATGATCAATTTCTAACAATGTTCAAACAACAAATTTCATAAACATGATTTCTTCAACATTTCAACAACAAATCACATGAACACAAATTGCACAACAAAGAACAACTAAAATTTGATTGAACAATATTTTTAGCAACATACAAACCTATTTTCAGATTCAACAACAACAACAACAACAAACAAGTATATTCAGATTTCTAAATTCAATAATATTGAACTTAAAATCAATTCTAACAACATTACAACCAACAATTCCTATATCAAACTTAAACAAGATTATGAGACAAATTCAAGAGATAATCATAAATAAACAAGAAATCAAACTATACAAATTTCGGATTCAAGATCAACCAAACAAAGTATGAACATGAACGAAAATATTCAATAACAATAACAAACAAACTTTGTTCAAATTTCGAATTAAACTTTAAACAAAACAAATAAACCTATTCAAATCACTAATCTTCAAATAATCAACTAATTTTTCTTAGATTAAATCCCAACAAAACTTATAACAAAGATGCATGATTAAAAACATAACTTCGCATTAAATTACTGGACGAACTTCAAACAATGAATAAACATGCATTAAACTCTATTTTAAGCAACATGACAGATTCAAACGATTTAAACAACATTAATAATTTCTAGAAAATACATAACAACATGAAACAAATTGAAGAAATAATCAATTAAATTTCAATTTGAATCTAACAAACATTAAACTAACAAATATTTACCTAAACAATAATACAAACATGAAATAAACATGAAAAACAACTAATTAAACATGAACAAAACAAAAAAAAAATCAAATATCTACTAACCGGATTGAACGAAATATGTACGGACTGTTTCGACAAGCCTGGACCAAAGCTCGACCAAACGATGACGAACTCGAACAGTGATCGACGATATCGACCAAAACTCATCCATGTACGCGAACTCGACTAGAGTTGACGCCGAAGTGAAGCAACAGTCGACGCAGCAGCGTGGTTTGTTTTAACCTCAGCTGTTCGACGTGCACAGTAGGGTCGTGTGGGCTGGGAGCAGCTGCTTGTCGAAGGTCGTTCATGGCTGAACGACAGTGAAGCCTGGTGGGTGTTCATGGTTGGTGGTTCTTGGGGTCGCTTGGACGTGATGTTGAGGCAGAGCGAGGAGAACGCTGAAGCAGAAGCAGCGGGCAGTCCATGGACGAGTTCGAGCTCGCCATGGAGAAGATAAAGCAGCAAAAGGTAGCCATGGTCAAGCTTGAGCTCGTCAATGGAGAAACAACGCTGGGGCGATGGACTATCGTGGTGGTTGTGTCGTTTGGTTGTTTGAACGAAGAACGACGGAGGAGGAGCAAAAGTTGGTCGGAAGGGAAGGTAGCCATGGATGGGGTCTTGCTTGAGGAAGAAGAAGAAGAAGAAAGATAGAAAGGGGGGGCGGGTCTCTTAGTGTTAGGGTTTTCTTTTGTTTTTCTTTTTTTTTTTGTTTTGTTTTTGTTTTTTTGTAAAAAATGAAAAAATGAAAATGAAGAGGGGGAGTTGGGTTGTTGGTACTGGACTGGGTCGACCGGGTCGACCCAGTTTGAAATGGACTGGGTCGTTTGGGAAGATAGGACCATTTTTTGGGCCTGTGGCTTGAAATCGAAGAAGAGGCCAAATTCCGACTTTCTTTATATTTTTGCTCTTTTTTCTTCTTTTATTTTTTCTAAAACTAAATTATAAAAATACTTAACTTATTATTAAGAACTAAATTAAGTTATAAAAGCGTAAATTAACTCCAAATAACAATTAACGCACAATTAAGTAATAATTAAGCATAAAATTGTATATTTGGACATTAAATGCTAAAAATGCAAACGATGCCTATTTTTGTAATTTTTATTTTTTTGTAAAACAAACTTAGTTACTAACAAATTGTAGAATTAAATCCTACATGCAAAATGCGACATATTTTTGTATTGTTAATAATTTAACAAATAAACATGCACAGACAAACATACAAATAGTTACACAAATATCACAAAATTGCACCAAAATTGCACACCAAGAAAAATTATTTTATTTTTTGAATTTTTTGGGAGTAATTCTCATATAGGGCAAAAATCACGTGCTTACACTTACAACATAGCAGACACATTCATCATGTTATAATGGTATACTATCAGATTCATAACACTGATTCGAGAACATCCTCTAACGAAGTATTCAAGCAGAAATTTTCAATTATTCTCATTTAGAACTTAAGATGGAGCAATTACAAGTTGAGTAGGGTACCCTAAGGCATGCTTTACTAAGTAAGCAAATAAATCTTATATGATGAGAAAATGAGTGAACAAATCTTAGATGCAGTATGTATGTCATTATCATAATGCAAATAGCCATCTCTACTTCATCGTGACAGAGAAGGCATCAAGGATAGTATAGCTTGCTTAATTTGGTCTAGCTATTAATAAATAAAAATGTATCTTAGGGATGGAATTCTATACCATAGTTCTGACAAAGAGCTTAACTTTCTAAGTGAGCTTGGGTAGAAGAACTATCTATAAGGCCTCTATAGGCATGCTAATAACGAGTGTAACTCACTCATTTACGGGACATTCTTCGCTAATTACTGCCAAAGGATATCCAAAGCTAATTATTTCATTGAAACCCATGCTCGTGATATTGGGCATTTAAAAATAAGAAGAAAGGCCTAAGCATGGTGCTTATCATAAAGCAATATACTTCCATTAACAGAGAGGCCAAAAAGAGCATAAGTTAAGGTCTCAGGTTTATGGGGAGATCATCAAGTTTTCTGCTATTGTTTTAACTGAAGGAGTTTACATAGATTTAAAGCTATTCAGTACTTAAGAAATGCAGCCATCAACAAAACCATATAAGCATACTATTTATGAATAATGTAAATCCACAAATTACTTGCAACATATTCGATTAACTTTTGCAATAGCCTTATATTTATGTCATGATTATCTGGACATGAAAGAACCTAAGCTCATATTGCTCGAAGGTATACAGGATACACCAACACTCTTACAGAAGGCATTCTCTTTTCTTTTCTTTTTTTAACCTTTGACAGATAAATAGTAACCTGTCCACAAATATTACACTCCCAAATTCTTGAGTTAAAAGATTACTCATTTTTACTCATAAACGCTATTGAAGTTCACAAGTAAGTAAGGAGTTTTTTCACATAATACGTTTATCCTTAACAAGAAGTTAGATATGAAACATCAAGTGAGCATGGCCTTTTAACGACATAGAACACACAAAATATTTGTGTAGGCAATTTATCAAGTATTTATTTATGGGTTTCTGGACAAACACGACTGGAATACAATTTCCTTATAGACATGACTTTTATGTGTACAAAATGAGTCCTAAATCATGATCTCTACATAGGAAGTGAGCTACCAATTTTCAAACAGAAATAACTATTTGCCTTTAACATAAAAATAATAATAACAGAAAGAGGAACTTAATGTTAGAGGTCACTGACCTTTTTGTAGGCAGAGAACGGGGCGACGTCAAGAAAATTTACTACCTCCGGCTTTGGCCCAACTCTTTCTCTCTGATCGTACTTTGGAAGGGCGATAGATTAAATAGAGATCAAAAGGCAAAGAAACTTAAAAGGCTAGATTTTAAGAGAGTGGGAGGAAGATAAACTATGAATAGTTAGCCAAACAGTAAGGGTTAAGGGAGATAAAAGGGGCGTCCAACCTCTCTCTCCAGATGGACTCCAAGTGCTGGTTTTTATAGGTGAAAATCTAGGGTTCTTGGTTTTGGGCGGGATTCTGAAATTGATTTTGAACTTGGTCAAAACAACCGTTGAATCACAGACTCGTGATTGAGAAGAGCCGTTGGAAAAAGCAAATCAAATCCTTGGTGTTGATTCTAAATCAGATTTTCTGAAAAGTCATTTTGGCTTTATTTGCTGAACGAATCATTGAAGATACGTTAATGGTATAGAGGGAAAAACATTTGAAGTGTTAAGATGGAAAGAGGAGGAAAATTTTCACCAAAATGGAGTGGCATGTCTCTGAGGAAACAGAGGGAAGAAGACAAGAAATGGTCGTTCTAGGGAAATTAGGATTAAGCACAATCTGATTTGGTGAGACGACAAAACGACGTCATTTAGGGAAATTCTAGAGGCTTCTTAGGTTGGGCTGCTGGGTTGACGAATTGGACCATGGAAATGGGTTATTGTGTGGAAATGAAAGAATGAACTTGGGCCTTTAATAGACCGAATTTAATTGGTCTTTTTCCAATCTTCAAATTATTTCTTTTGAACTTCTTTGTATTGAGATTTAAATTTATACACCATATATGTATGAGAAAAATAATATTAAGAGATATTAATAATATTAAAGTAATGAAAATATTAGTCACGGTAATATTATTAACAACAACAATAATAATATCTAATGTTAGTAATAATAATAGAAACAATAGCAATAATAAAAATAATGATACTAATTAGGTCTATCTTGGGATAACAACTTGTAAAATAATTATTCTTAAATTATTAGTAATATTAGAAGCTTAAAGAGATAGTTTGGAAGAAAGAAGGGTCAAAATTGGATGTCAACAAGGAGTATCTATACGTCGGAGTCAAGCATGCCCGTGAGTCTAGTATTGTAATTGTTGTAACTCCGTTGTGATTTATTCATGCTTAATACGATGCTTATCATTGTTGGTTCCCTTGTCGGGATGTTAGAGTTTATGATATTGTCTCCCTTGCCGGGATGTTGTTGTTATACTCTTGTTCCCTTGTCGGGATTCTCTTATGATTGATGTTGATTTGTAAATGGGATCGGGTGGTACACCACCACGGTGATATTTGAAATGGGAGCGGGTTGCACGCATGCAACAAGATATAAGAAATGGGAGCTGGTTTCACGCCTGCAACAAGATATATGAAATGGGAGCGGGTTGCACGTCTGCAATAAGAAAAAAATGAAAGTGAATATTGTGTTTGTTTTCCTCATTATTGTTGGCAATGAAATTCTGGTTTCTTTACATTTCTCTTTGGTATTTTATTGTTATTTGATTCTCCCTGTAGCATGCTTTCCCATCCCCATCTTTAACTGTGAATATCTGATTTTATTTTCCGTTGTATATGATTTAACTGCACAGGTTTATTTGGTAGTCTGGTCCTAGCCTCGTCACTACTTCGCTGAGGTTAGGCTAGGCATTTACCAGCACATAGGATTGGTTGTGCTGATACTACACTCTGCACTGTGTGCAAATTCCGGTGCTGCAGCTTTTGGACCGCAGTGAGGGTGTTGTCTTCAGTCCATTCAGGCGACCCGAGGTAGTCCTGCAGGCGTCCGCATGCCTTGGCGTATCCTTCTCTCCTTCCCTTTCTATTTTTACTGATTCAGAGACAGATTCGTGTATTTTCTATTCAGACTCTATTTATACTATTCATAGATAGTCCGTGACATTGTGACACCAAATTCTGGGTAGATTTGTACTTAGATTTCTGCAGTTGTATTAAATTAAATTATCACATTTCGTCTTCCGTACTATTTTTGCTACCATTATTTCCGCTGCTTTTGTTATGTTGTTTTGGAATTGCTAAGGGATATAACTGAAAATGGTCAAATAATTGAACTAATCGGCTAGCCTAGCTTTTACTAGTAGGCGCCATCACGACTCCCGAGAGTGAAAAAATCCGGGTCGTGACACAGTTCTATAGGGCTGCTATTTAGGAATTAGCCAGTGCGTTCTGAATTTCAGTTTTTCAGTTCAAATATTCAAGACAAAAGTATCATGAAGTTAAGATTTTTAGTTTAAAATTTCAGGACAAAATAAGTACTGGCTAATCTCTAAATGGAATCCTTGAGAATGACTATTTGTGCACTTGGCAAAATGCAGCAATAGCACTTTAAGCCCGCTATTTAAAATATATCCATAATTTTTAATGTAATTAGGGATATCTACGGGCCTCAATGGTGGCCACAAAGGAGATTGGTAGTGGAATGCAGTTGTCCAAGGTAAAGTGGAAGCAAAGAAGGTGGCTTACCTGCGGTTAGTAGGGAGCACTAACGAGGAGGAGAAGAGAGAGAACAGTCAAAGGTATAAGGTAGCTAGGAAGGAGGCAAAGATGGCAGTGACGGAGGCTAAGACGACAGCTTTTGCTCATCTGTATGAGGAACTAAGGAACAAAGGTGGGGAGAAGAAGTTATTTCGACTCGCTAAGGCGAGAGAGAGGACAACTCGGGATCTGGACCAAGTGAGGTGCATAAAAGATGATCACGGCAAAGTTTTGATGGGAGATGATTAGATTAAGAGGAGGTGGCAGACCTACTTTCATAAACTTCTAAGCGAAGAAAGGGATCAGGATATTATACTTGGGGAATTGAGGAATGCCGACAGTCACCATGAATTAAGTAATTGTAGGGACATTGATATTGACGAAGTCATGGAGGCAATACGTAAGATGAGAGGGGGCAGAGCTACCGGGCCAGACAAAATTCCGGTTGAACTGTGGAGGTGTGTGGGTAGAGCAGGCTTGGAATGGCTTACTGCATTGTTTAGTGTTATATTCAAGACTAATAGGATGCCTGAAGAGTGGAGGTGGAGTACAATGGTCTCGTTGTATAAGAACAAAGGTGATGTCCAGAGCTGTAACAACTATAGGGGCATCAAATTACTAAGTCATACCATGAAAGTTTGGGAGAGAGTGGTAGAAATGAGAGTGCGAAGGACGGTGTCTATTTCAGACAACCAGTTCGGGTTCATGCCGGGGCGATCTACCATAGAAGCTATCCACCTTATTAGGAGGATGGTGGAACAGTACAGGGATCGGAAGAAGGATCTCCACATGGTGTTTATTGATCTGGAGAAAGCGTACGATAGGGTTCCTAAGGAGGTCTTATGGAGATGCTTAGAGGATAAAGGGGTCCCGGTTGACCATATTAGGGTGATTAAAGACATGTATGCTGGAGCTAAGACTTGGGTTAGGACAGTAGGAGGCGACTCTGAACACTTTCCAGTTATTACGGGGTTGCACCAAGGGTCTGCGCTCAGCCCATTCCTATTTGCCCTGGTGATGGATGCACCGACTCATCATATTCAAGGGGAGGTGTCATGGTGCATGCTATTTGCTGATGACATTATTATAATTGACGAGACACGAGGCGGCGTCAACGAGAGGCTAGAGATTTGGAGACATGCTCTTGAGTCTAAAGGTTTCAAGTTGAGCAGGACGAAGACGGAATACCTCGAGTGCAAATTTGGAGTTGAGCCGACGGAAGCGGGAGTTGAAGTGAGGCTTGACTCTCAAGTCATTCCCAAGAGGGTTAGTTTCAAGTACCTTGGATTAGTTATTCAGGGGATCGGAGAGATTGACGAGGATGTCACACACCGTATAGGGGTGGGGTGGATAAAGTGGAGGTTAGCGTCGGGAGTCTTGTATGAAAAGAAAGTGCCACCGTTACTAAAAGGTAAGTTTTATAGAGCAGTGGTTAGGCCTGCCATGTTATATGGAACTGAATGTTGGCCGGTAAAGAACTCACACATCCAGAAGATGAAAGTAACAGAGATGAGGATGTTGAGGTGGATGTGCGGGCATACAAGGATGGATAAGATTAGGAATGAAGATATTCGAGAGAAGGTGGGTGTGGCCCCCATGGAGGACAAGATGCGGGAAGTAAGACTCAGATGGTTCGGGCACATTCAGAGGAGGAGCACTGATGCACCGGTGAGGAGGTGTGAGCGACTGGCTGTGGTGGGCACGCGGAGAGGTAGAGGGCGACCTAAGAAGTATTGGGGAGAGGTGATCAGACAGGACATGGCGCGACTTAGGATTACTGAGGACATGGCCCTTGACAGGGAATTATGGAGGTCGAGCATTAAGGTTGTAGGTTAGGGGAAAGTTGTGAATATTTCTACAGCACAATAGAGTGAGACTAGCCAGTTAGGAGTTAGACTAAGAATGTCATTGGTCGTCTATTGATGCAGGGCTTTATCTGCTAGTTTTACTATACCAGCCATCTATTTCGTATTTCGTATTCTGTATTTCATATCTCTTATATTGCTGTTATTTTATTATGCATTTTTATGGTACTAATATATCGGCTCTTGTTGCTTTTTTGAGCCGAGGGTCTCCTGGAAACAGCCTCTCTACCCTTCGGGTAGGGGTAAGGTCTGCGTACATATTACCCTCCCCAGACCCCACTTGTGGGATTATACTGGGTCGTCATTGGTGTCGTTGTTGTTGTTGCAATGTAATTAAGGATTAACCAATTCCTCCAAACTTCAGGACTAAGTATCCTGAATTTTTGAGTTGCGCGCTAATTTGAAATTCACGACTAAGTGTCCTGAATTTCTGAACTACTAATCTAAAATTCAGGATATATGATTCGATCTTCTAAACACAATTTTCAAACTTTAGAACACAATGTCCTGAAGTTCGTGATGTAATCTATTTCAATTTCTTAATAGAAATTGTGCATTCGTGGTGTAATTTAATTAGCTATTTTTAAGATAAAAGTATACTGATTCACTCATCTGAAAAACCTAAGGCACTTACTATATGAAGTTTAAAAGAACTTTCAAAACGTTAGAGAGCAAGAGAGGATAAGAAGAACAAATATGAACCAATTTAAAATAAATAAAATATTAAATGGAATAGATCTTTTCTTAGCTCTAATCTTGGATCCAGATTGCTATACGTATAAATAAAGTTCAAAAAACATTATTAAGCTTTGAAAAAAGGATAGCCAGATTTTTTATATAGATAAATATATTCCTTAAAACAAGACAATGCCATGCACATGATTTTCAAGTATTCTACAACTATGTGAAACAAGTTTATATACATTTATTTTCCCCAATTTCATTATACTTACTAAAATAATTTAATTACTAGTTCTTTTTCATTTTCTTCCCATTGATTTCTCCGATACATGTGCAACTAGATTTGAGGAAGATCAAATATTTTCTTGATAAAATCTCCCAATATAACTAATTTGCTTCATTGATCCGATCACCAACGTTATCAACGGATGATTTCCTACTTGTTCATAATGAATCACTCAATTATCCCTCCAACACACACACAAAAAAAATACAATATTATATATATTAACTTGAGAACATTAGAGAAATACAAAAACTTAAAATTCTGGATCCGCTTCGGCTCGCTAGAGGCCATTTTAGTTGACAACACAAGACCACATTCCCATTACCTTTTGTTGTTTGAATCTCGAGATGTAGAATTCTTATTCTCTTACAATATAAGTATGTTGATTTTTACCATTAAGAAATATAGTGGGATCAATAAAATCTCTCAATCCTTAACCAAAGATCCTAGGATCAAGCCCGTTGAGTTGAAAAAATCTGCGAGAGACTGCTTCCCCTAGACTGTGCCCTATGCATCATGAACCCAAATAAGTCATGCCAGTAAATTTAAAATACGAATGCATAAAGAAAGAATTAAATAAATATGTGATTTTGAAATCATTATGTATGGCAATCTGCGGCTGTTTCTCGTATTAAAATCCTACAAGATTTTTTTTTGCAAGTTGAAGTCTTGAATTCTCGAACTGTTTGTGGAGGGTAAACAACAATATTGTAAACAAAAAGAATCTTGATTCATTTGTCAATGGAATCTATGTAATGGACTTGCCACTTAGAAATGTAACTATAGAAATAATTGAGAAATGAATGAGTAGACTTTTATTGTTTTAAGTAATTCAGTACAATGGATATTACAAATCTATTGAATTAATCTGCGAGCTCCATTGATGACTTCAACCTGAAAGAAAATATAAAAGAATAAGAGAGATGAAGAATGAGAGAGGAGAGAATAAAGAAGAGAAAGATCGAAGAAAAAGATTGAGAAGAAAGAGTGAATACCGGTCAAAAATTAACTTTCTTGGGCCAACCCAATTTTGTTATAACAGCCCAATCTCTCTAACTACTTCTAATTTCTGCACTGTTGGATCTAATTGCTTTTAATATCTTAGTCGTTGGATTTACAATATCTAAGCCATTGATCTCTTATTAACTATCTCCTCTCCTTGCCATGTGTCATCTCCTATTTACCCCATTTTTACCCTAAAGACGGGATAAATCTGTGATCCTTGAGGTAAATGTAACTGGTAAGAGACTGACCATACCTTTTTTCATTACTGTATAGGGCCCATAGTACTTAGCACATAATTTCAAGTTCTTCGCATAGCTATAGATGCTTGTCTATAAGGCTGAAGCTTGAGGTAGACAAGGTCGCCTTCATTGAGGACTCTGTCAGTCCTATTCTTGTCTGCATAGATTTTAGTGCAGGTTTGGGCTACACCAAATTCTCCTTGAGCTGTTGTAGCATTTGTTGTCTTTGTGCAATACATGAACCCACATGTAAGTGTAAGGAATAGGAAGAGAACCCAATAAAATCTGGGGAGGGGCAAACCCATAAAAAGCCTGAAAACGAGTAGTCTTTAGAGAACTGTGGTGGTTGGTGTTATACCACCACTCAGCCAATGGAAGCCATGTGACCCATTGTTTAGATTCAGAGAACACCATAGACCCGAGGTAGTATTATAAGCATCGATTAAGTCTTTTAGTCTGACCATCTGTTTGTGGATGATAAGCAGTGGACATTGTGAGTTTAGTGCCCAAAGTTTTAAACAGCTGCTGCCAAAAATGACTAGTAAAAATAGGATCCCTGTCTGATAGAATGGTTTTAGGAAGGCCATGAAGTTTATAGATCTCCTTCAAGAAAAGATTGGCCACATCCTTGGCTGTATAAGGGTGTTTTAAGGCCAAAAAATGACCATATTTAGTGAATCTGTCAATAATGACCAGGATAGCATTCTTTTGACTCGAAGAAAAGAGTCTTTCAATGAAATCCATGGCTATGTCTTGCCGTGGAAACTCAGGAATAGGAAGGGGCTGTAGAAGCCCTGCAGGGTGCACATTCTCAGTCTTGACTTTTTGGCAAGTTTCATATTTAGACACCTATTTAAGTATATGAGCTTTTATATTAGGCCAGTAGAAGATAGATTGAACCCTTTTATAGGTAACATGCTGCCCAGAATGACCCCCTAGAGGAGATAAATGTAAGGTTTTAAAGATCTTAAGCCTTAAGTTAGCTCCCCTGCCTACAAAAATCTTCTCTTTAAACCTGATAACTCCTTGAGTTAGAGTGTATTTAGGCTTGGCCCCATGTATTGTAATCAGCTCAGTTATGAGTTGTGATGCCACAAGATCATGCTCGTAGCTCATCTCCATCATTTTCATCAATGTAGGTTCCACAGAAGAAATAGCATAGAGTTCAAATACTTCCTCTTGTCTTCTGGACAAGGCATCTGCTACTCTATTTTCAGCCTCCTTTTTGTACTGTGTCTCATAGTCCAATCCTAGTAACTTGGTTAGACCTTTCTGTTGCAGTGCAGTTGTCACCCTTTGTTCCAACAAATATTTCAGACTGTGGTTATCAATTCTGATCATAAAATGACTCTTTTGTAAGTAGTGTCTCCATCTGTCAACAGCAGATAGTACAACCATGTACTCCTTCTCATAAGTGGATAACCCCATATGCGCAGAGGCTAATGTTTGACTAAAGAAGGCAATGGGTTTACCTTCTTGCATTAATACTGCACACATACCTGTATCACAAGCATCCGTTTCAATGATGAAAGACTTAGTGAAGTCTGCTAATGCCAGTACAGGAGCTATTGTCATGGCTTCCTTAAGCTGAAAGAATGTTTGTTCAGCTTCTGAGTTCCACTGGAAGGCATTTTTCCTTAGCAAGTTTGTTAGAGGCTTGCTAATGGCTCCATATGACTTGATAAATCTTCTATAGTACCCTATCAGGCCTAGGAAACCTCTTAGGGCTTTAACTGATTTAGGAATAGGCCACTTGGACATAGCTTCAATTTTAGAAGGATCAGTTGACACCCCTTCACCAGTGAAGATGTGGCCCAGGTAGTCCACCTTAGGTTGTCCAAAGGAACATTTGGACAGCTGTTCAGCTCTTAATATTTCCAATACTTTTCTGAGATGAGTGACATAAGATGTCATAGAAGGACTGTAGACTAATATGTCATCAAAAATACTAAGATAAACTTTCTCAAATAGGGCTGAAATACATGATTCATTAAAGATTGAAAGGTGGCAGGTGCATTGGTCAAGCGAATTTAATAGAGTCATGCCCTTTCGCTTGGTGATAAATTAAGGATGATATCTACAAATCTGCATTAGAGTCATGTCCTTTCGCTTGGTGATTCATTAAGGTGGCAGGTGCATTTGTAGATATCATCCTCCCCCATTCTAATTTGGTGATAAACTGCCCTTAAGTCAATCTTAGAATATACACTTGATCCACACAACTCATCCATTAGGTTATCTACCAGAAGGATTGGAAATTTGTTTTAAATAGTCATGTTGTTCAATTCTCTATAATCAGTGCAAAACCTCCAACTTCCATCTTTCTTCTTAACCAATAGTACAGGGGAAGAGAAAAAGGAATGACTGGGTTGTATTAGTCCATTATGCAACATTTCATTGACCCGCTTTTCTATCTCATTTTTTTGAAAAAAATTATACATGTATGGCCTTATGCTGATTGGATTTGCATATGATTTCAGGGGAATGTGGTGATCATGATTCCTCCTAGGAGGCAGGGAAGTAGGCTCAGCAAACTGATGGAGGACTGTGCTGATTTCTGCAAGTATTTCTCCTTCATTTTGCTCTTCTGCAGCTGAAATAGTAAACAGGTGAGCCTAGACTTTCTTCCCTTTCTTCAGTAACTGTTTCACTCCATAAGTAGACATACTTTTTAGCTCCCCTTGACTGTAGATACCCTTCAATCCCACCCTTTTTCCTCTGTGAGTCACTTTGACCTTGTATTCTATAAAATCTACGAGTACATGATTATGTTTTTTCATCCAGTCACCTCCCAGAATTATTTCATTCCCTCCAATCTAATCAACCTCATTGAATCTTCAAATTCTACTCCTTGGATACTTTATTTGAAGGTGGGACAAGTGTAATAACTCATCACATGATTTCCATTGGCCACAATAACCCTAATAGGAGAGGTCTCTTTAATTACACACCCCATTTTCTTGGCAATATCTATATCTAAAAAACTGTGTGTACTACCTGAGTCTAACAAGATAAATATGCTATTCTTCTTAGATTCACCTCTCAATTTAATAGTGTTAGGAACCTCATTACCTGATAAAGCATTTAGACTAATTGCCTCATCAATTACTTCTTTTTCCTGTGAGTATGGGTCTGTTTCTTCAAACCTTGCTTCCCTTGTTGATCGGTCGTAGCAGAGATAGCATTTAACTGCCTCTATTTGCATTGGTGTCCTGGGTAATATTTATCTCCACACTTGTAGCAAAGTCCTTGGGCTCTCCTAGTTTCAAACAACTTGTTATCTTGACTACCCAATGAGTTATTAGGAACTCAAGTGGTCTGAGAAGGATAATTTGTAGCTGGACTCCTATTTCTCTGCACTCTATCTTTTTTGTTCAAGGATTCTATCAGGTTCTCTTGATGTCAAGCCTTCTTTACTGAAATGGATATGGGTCTAACATTTTAACAGAGTCTCTAATTTCCTCTTTTAGCCCTTCAATGAAAAACTCTAAGAAAAATTCCTCCGGTATAGTTGGATTCCTTATTAACACCCAAGCTTTCAAGTCTTCAAATTCTTCCAAGTATTCATGAACAATTCATTTTTGTTCTATGTGTTAAATTCACCAATAAGGTTTAATTTACTATTAATTGCACCTTTAAATCTATTACAGAGTTCTGTGGTAAAATTTGTCCATCTAACTATGCCTTTGCTAACATGGTAGGAGAAGAACCAAGATTCAACCTTACCATTGAGGTGAAGAACAACTTCCTCCAGTTTCTGTTGTGGGTCTGTTATGCGATTGTACTGGAAGTACCTCTCGCATTTGCACAACCAGGCACATGGATCTACTCCTTCAAAATATGGAATTTCCCATTGAGAAATTCCCCTATGATCGACCCAATGAAGATTCACCATTTTCTTCAACTCGTGTGCGATTACCAGACCCCATAATCTGCAGTCCTTCAGTTGGTGCACTTCCCAGAATTCCTCCTTGTGGAGAGACCACTTTCTCCAATAGCTTGTCGATTTTGTTACCTAGTTCATCAATTTTCGAATCACTTGATAACATGTATTCTGTAATTGTGCTTCTAACTTTTTGACTGATTCATCTGTAGATTTAGACCTTGTTTCTGCTCTTGTCATCGTGAATTTGGCCAGAAAATTGCTCTGATACCAATTGTAATGGACTTGCCACTTAGAAATGTAACTATGAAAATATTTGAGAAATGAATGAGTAGACTTTTATTGATTTCAGCAATTCAGTACAATGGATATTACAAATCTATTGAATTAATCTGCAAATACAATGAATATTACAAATTTATTAAATTAATCTGCACACTCCATTGATGACTTCAACCTGAAAGAAAAGAGAAAAGAATAAGAGAGATGAAGAATGAGAGGGGAGAGAATAGAGAAGAGAAAGATCGAAGAGAGAGATTGAGAAGAAAGAGTACCGATGAAAAATTAACTCTGTTGGGCCAGCCCAATTCTATTATAACAGCCTAATCTCTCTAACTGTTTCTAATTTCTACACCGTTGGATCTAATTACTTTTACTATCTCAGCCGTTGGATTTACAATATCTAAGCCATTGCTCTCTTATTAGCTATCTCCTCTCTTTGCCACGTATCATCTCCTATTTACCTATTTATACCTTAATCTTTCTCATTTCTTTACTTTCAGACAGCCGACTCCCAAAACCTAACAATCTAGCACTTAGCCTTAATAGACTCGGTGTCTCCTCTGTATCTATTTTTTTTTCCTTAAAAAACCTTCTTAAACATCCCAAGAAAACAACCCTAAAACTTATTAAAACATAGAGATATACGTTTTTTATTGTTTGATTTATCTGGACCAACCATAATAAATAAAAGGGAAAGATTTTATGAGTTTATTTTGATAACTAATAAATAAATTGTAAAAGAATAAATAAATAAATAAATAAATAAATAAATATTAATTATGAGTTGGACATATGAAATTTTAAAAAAAATCTTTTTGTTACTTTTACGAGGAGGATATGGGTAGAGAAATATGTCTGATTCGACCCCTTACCACAACTAAGGATGAGGGGCTCACACCATGTAAGTTACCCTCCAACTCTGGACATACTATATTACGACTCATTGTTTGACCGAAATTAATCCACTCATCTTTGACCAAGTAATTTTCGGGCAAGTTATAACTCAAATGGTTTATCAACCGACTCGGTTTAACCCGTCCAAATATAAACCAAGCCTCATTTTATACCACAATGTAGCTCCCTAGGAATCACATTGTGTTCTACCACAAGGAATTCTCATAGGACAACAAGATTTCCTTGAAAAAACCTTGTTATATATTGTCACGACCCAAGTTCGCCCTCCGTGAACTGTCGTGACGACACCTAGTCTCTATGACTAGGTAAGCTTAACAAATGCGGAAAAAGAACCAAAATACGGAAAAACTAATAAAAACTGAAAATAAACAATTATAGAAGTGTTTAAGATGCCGCTCGGCATATACCAATACAAGATCTCAAAAACTGAACAATTCCCAAAACCTGGAATCTCATGAAATCACAAGCTATGAATACTACATTGTGCTCTAACTCCAGAATGTCTAAATCAAGATAAATACAAAAGGGCTAAAACTATAAGAGAGAATGGAAAGAGACTCTTCGGTTTGCGGACACGACAGATATACCTTGAAGTCTCTGGAGGATCGCCTTGCCTCAAGGGTAGTGGGACTGAGTCGAAGTACCTGGATCTGCACATAAAAACATGCACAGAAAGGGCATGAGTACACCACAACGATACTCAGTAAGTGCCAAGCCTAACCTCGGTTGAGTAGTGACGAGGAAGGTCAGGGCCCTACTGATTATAGCTAAAAAATGAGGTAAAACAGTGTGTAATACGACAATATAATATAATTAAATGCTAACAGTAAGAAGTAACACAAGATAATAAGAATAACAACAACTATGACAGAGACAAAATAATCATAGAAGGAATATCGCTCAACATAGAGATAACAACCGGAGATCTCCCAGGATACCGAGGATCTCTTAGTATCCTCAATATGTGTGTTGGGGATTTCTCAGTATCCCAAGGATCTCTTAGTATCCTCAATATATATGTTGGGGATCTCTCGGTATCCCAAGGATCTTTTAGTATCCTCAATATACGTGCTGGGGATCTTTCGATATCCCGCACGTAGTCCCAAAGTAAACATGCAGGGGGATCTCCCGGGATACCATCCTGTAGTCCCAAAGTAAACACACAGCAGCAACACAAAGAATATTTAGTTCAATCCGAATTTCATACCAAGGTAAAACAGGTATTTCTAACCTAGCATGCTGCACATAATTCAAATAAAGTAGTTTGAGCAAGTAAAGCAATTAAGTCAATTAGACATGTTTCCCTAAGCTAACAACAGACTTAAATTGCAAGTAATATAGACATGAAAGGAAACACAATTAAGTTACCTAAAGAAAACCTGATTTTTCAACAATTAGCACAAGTGCGCACTCGTTACCTCGCATACAAGACATTTCAAATATCAACAAATGCCAAATCCTAAGAGGAATTCCCCTACACAAGGTTAGGCAAGCCACTTACCTCGAACCGGCTCAAAATCAACCCGAAACCACGCTCTTGCCACGAGTACTCGACTCCAAATGGCCCAAGTCTGTTCAATTCAATTGCATAATGTAAATATAACTTCAAGTAACTAATTCCACTAATTAATTCTAAACTAATACGCGAAATTGGGGAAAATGGTCAAAATGCCCCCGGGCCCACGTCTCGGAATCAGGTAAAATTTACAAATTCAGAATTCTCATACTCGCACGAGTTCATTTATACCAAAATTATTCCAATCCGACACAAAATCTAGATCAAAACCCCAAAACTAGGCCTAAGAACTTTTCTCCACTTTTCCTCAATTTTCATCCCAAATCCGAAATTAAATGACAAAACTAAGATTAGATTATATGAATACAACTAGAAAGGGATTAGGAATCGTTATCCACTGATTTCCCCTTCAAAATCCTCCCAAAATCGCCCTCTCCGAGCTCCAAATCGATTTTTCTAACTTTTGATTTCAAACCCTCGAAATGTCTTATTTCTGCCTAGCAAATCCGCTTCTGCGTCTATGGGACCGCACCTGTGGTCCCGCTCCTGCGGGAAATAAACCGCGCCTGCGATAACTCATTAAAACCCGGACTTCTGCACCTGCGACCAACTTACAACATCTGCGGTCTCGCAGGTGCAAGCAACATTCCGCACCTGCGACTTCTGGATTTCCCTCGTCTGGCCGCATCTGTGGCTGCCCACACGCTTCTGCGGTTCCGCACTTACGGTCCCCAATCCATAGGTGCGGTTATGACAGTAATCTAGCAGCTTCAGCTGCGCACCCTAACTCTCAACTTCCCGTCAACCATCCGGAATCATCCCGAGGCCCCCGAGACCTCAATCAAAAGCACGAACAAGTCATATACCACTATTCAAACTTATACCAATCCTCAAAACACCTATAACAACATCGAAACATCGAATTAACCATGAATTCAAGCCTAAAAACTCTAAAGACTTCCGAATTCCGCTTTCGATCAAAAAGTCTATCAAACCTCGTTCGAATGACCTGGAATTTTGCACACACGCACAATCAATACTACAGAGCTATTCCAACTCTCGAAATTCCATTCCGACCCCTAGATCAAAATCTCACTATCGAACCAGAAACTTCAAAAATTCAACTTTCGGCATTTCAAGCCTAATTAAACTACGGACCTCCAAAACACAATCCAAACACGCCCCTAAGCCCGAAATCCCCCAACGGAGCTAATGGAACCAACGGAATTCCATTCCGAGGCCGTCTTCACACTGTTCCAACTACGGTCTAAATTCTAAACTTAAATTCTCATTTAGGGACTAAGTGTCCCAAAACTCTCCGAAACTCCAAATAAATCCTCCCGGTAACTCACAATAGCAGAAACAAACACAAAGAATGCAGTTAATAGAAGATCGGAGCATTAATGCTTAAAATGACCGGTCAGATCGTTACATATATATCCCAAGAAAACAACCCTAAACCTTACTATACTAAAACCCTAGACCTATAGCCTTACAATTCTTAACATTTGTTTAAAATTTAAAATGTTAGGAAACAGTGGGTTGCAGCCATGAAAATATATGCTCCATTTCGAGGCGACACGAGCACTTTCCCGGCGTTTTCTCCCACCCATTCTCCTCAATACTTTCAATTCATGAATTCTTGTGTTAATGTAGTAGGTTTCCCTTCCAAGATTGCCCTCCCCTGTCTACCTCAATTTAATTACTACTAATATTACCGATTCTTCTTCCAACTGGCAACATGACTAAGTTTACTTTATAATTTTTAAGTTGTTAAGGTGATCGTGAGAGCAGAGGCGGATTGAAGATTTGAAGTTTTTGGTATATGAGCGGACAACTCAATCAGTACTCCATCAGACTTTTAATCTTAAGGGTTATGTTTTATGTAAAAATATATGATCGTTTTAATATATGTATACATATATATATCCAGAATTTTCGCTGAGTTTAATAGGGTTCGATAACCCCTCTTGTCTATACATAAGTCCCCCTCTAACTGTAGGAAGTGCTTTCTCCTTAAATAATATATGATGTTAATTTGAGTTGGTCGGATGAGTGGTTTCTAGACACTAACAAGATGATTATAATGAAAAGGAAAAGATCATTAGTTTAAATTTTTGAAATTAATTGAAAACCTTTAGACGTACACATGATAAGTTATTTCATTTGTATTTCTTAGTCGTTTGATTCATGATATTATTAAAATTTTACACAGTTATATGAAATAGCTAATTAGCTTGATATATATCATATTTACAAGACTATCAGACGTTCAATCTGACATAAATTCTTGACTTATGTGATAAACTCATCCAAATATTTTTCTTATAATAGGTGGTGGTATAATTTGAAACGAAATATGTATGCCTTTTCTGGTACAATGTTGAATTGCAAGTGTCACCAATGTCAATTTCAATAGCATTACTTCATGAAATATACTTGTAAATTAAGAAGAGTTATAATCCAAACACTAAATTAAATCCTCATATATGGGTTTTTAATCAAGAAAAAAAAGACACGAACAATTATAGCAGCAATCCAAATATACATGGTAATCAGTAACCACAACCAAACCATGCAATAAACACAAGGAAATCAATACCGGTGCTTTTGTCAAAATTTAGTTAGAAAAGAAACCTGTAATTAAGATATGCATAATTAATTTTGCCAGTTGATGAGTTGGAAACATAAAAACACAATTTAATTTTGATGGGATTATAAGTTCATCTTCCGATCCAATAAAGTTGAATTGAAAGCTGATCCGTTTATAATCAGTTGAGAAACAAGGCGTGAAGGACTGAAAATTATTCCCTCCGATCCACAATAAATGACCATTTTGTCTTTGGCACACCCATTAAGAAAATACGAACTTCTAGAGAAAAAACATATATTTATTAAATTAACCTTAATTAATTGTTAACTTGACACATTGAAATATATAAATAAGGGCAAATTTTATAAAAATAAAATGAATTCTTTTTTGATTATATAAATGGACACTTGTTTTGGACCAAAATAAAAAGATAAAATAGTCATTTATTGTGGACCGGAGGAAGTAGTACTTAAGAGTTTGTCGCCCATGATGAGCTCAAAATCTGGCTATTAGTAGCAAAATATGCTACTAGCTAGGCACTAGCATTAGTCGCATGGGAAATCACCATTTTCTTGCATGTTTCTTTTTCCCCCCTTGTTTCGATGTTTTGGTTTCTAGAAAAAAAAAACATAAACATTTAAAAGTGAAAAAAAAAAGAAAAGAAATATGGTGCATAAAGTATCGATGAGTAGGGGTAAAGTTTGCGTACTCACTACCCTTCTCAGACCCCACTTATATGATTTCACTGGATGATTGTTGACGTGTTGTTGTTGTTGCTAAGTTCAAAAAAGTGTCACACCCCTATACTGATGTAGGTATCTACCCTAACACAAGTATCAGAGAATAATTTCACATACGACTCAAACCCTTAACTTGGTCACACTTTACTGTTGTTCCAAGATTTTCTTCGTGAATGCGGTTAAAAACAAGTCTAGCCTGATCTAATTTTAGCGATTTTATTTATCTATTATGTGAAGAACTTTGCTTTGATTCCACCATATAGTGATCGAATATTATGATAAAATGGAAAAATAATACTCCACTGAAATAGCTAGTCCAAATTAATTTCCGTTTCTTCTGTCCCTCAATCCTTTTTAATAACCAATTCGGGGTTATTTATTTATTCTTGTCGATGCACAAAAATCAAACTAGCTAGAAAACAAGTGTTATCACTATACATGAGTATGATAATAGAATCGACTCAAAATATCCACATTGCATGGTCTTAATATAAGAAAAAGTCTTGGAATTTTTTTTTTAATAAAGCTTCTTTTTAACAAAATGCGTAAATTTGTTAAGCTAGGTCACCATGTGTTTTATAAAATGTACTTTTAAAAAAAAAATCTGTTATTAGAATGTTATACTACAAAAAAAACTGAATTTAGCTTCGAACTTTGCGACGAATGATCTGAGCTACATAAATATATCTGACGGACTAATGACGAAATTAGATTATTAACGACGACAACAATATTTAGCATGGAATTAGACAGTTTAGCGACGGAAGCTAAGTAAATATTTACAATGGGCAACAATTTAAAAATAGGTTACCCTAACTAATTAGACGTAACTCCTTATGATTAATGAAAACATAACCCTCTTGAAAATTTATTGGCCTCCAAAAGAAAAAGAAAAACCCTTCTAATTATTAATGAATGATAAAAGCGATAAAGATAAAAAGGAAATGAAATCGTGCTATAGAAATTTGGGCAACAGGAGTCAAAGTAGAACACGAGAAACTGACACGTGTCATTCATGTCTCTTCGAACCTAGTCACAAAACCTGAAACGACATGGCGGTCTATCTAAAATTAAAAATTTAAAAAACAAAACAAAGAAAATTAAAACGTCAATTTAACCCTAAATAGTAGCGAATCCCACCACCTTTTTCCCTTCTCTTCACATTTTCCAACAACTATACATACATGCACTGTTGTAGATACTGAGATTTAGATCGAGAAACAAGAACTTTAAAGAAAAGAAAAGAACAAGATTTTCAGTAGAAAAAAAGGAAGTTTCTTTACTGGTAAGTTTGAATATTTCGTGCATAGAAAGTTCATTATCTATTCTCAGTATAGTTTAAGGATATATTTTTCTTCCATTTTACTAGAGTTCTGGGATAGGGTAAAAATACTATGGTTTTTTAAATGGCTTTAGAAGGGTTTAAGAAAGCGAGAGAAGGGGTCCTATTTCTTAATATATACATATATTACGACAACAACAATATACCCAGTATATTTTTATACGTGGGATTTGAGAAGCGTAGTGTGTATGCAAATATTGCTCCTATTTTAAACAAGCAGTATATTTTTATATGTAGCGTCTGAAAAGGATAATGTGTACGTAAATTTTGTCTCTACTTTGTACAGATAAATAGGTTTATATATATATGTGAAGCACGTAAACCTATAAAGCTTTGGTATTAGCTACCCAACAAAAGAAAAAAGGAGAAAAATATATCTAATTAACTTACTGTATATGTACGTATTAGTCTCTTGTATGTTGGTTGACAATTTTTTCTGTTGAGTATGCATAATCTAACCAAAGGATGATGTTTGTAGTATTTTCCAATAAGCAAATATAGAGCTACTGTGTGTGTGTACGAACTTTCAATAGGAGAAACAGAAACCCAAAAGGAGGAATTTTTCTATATTTTTTGTTTAATTAATATATATATATATATATATATATATATATATATATATGTATGTACACTTGCGGATGCATATATTTTTACACTAGACAATGTATTGCAATGTGGGTATATTATGCATATAACTCAATTGTTTATATTATTTCCTTTTTAAAAAAGTACAATCATTTTCTATATCTTTTTGTTTTAGTTCTTTTTACTATCGGATTGTTCAGAATTTTTCTTTGGTCAACTTTTGTGCGTTTTCCTATAATATTCTTTTGTAACTTAGTTTTCATGTGTGAATTTGATTGTTAATAACATTAGTATATTTGCAAATACAGGAAGCTTAGACTTTTGAGTAGTACTTTCACAGTCAAAAAGGGTACATTTTGCTTTTAGAAACTGTCCAAAGAATCTCTGTTAGACAGCGTGAAGCAGAGTTCCAAAACAATCTAACAAAAATTGAATGTCAGAGACTTCAGTGACTTTAAATTAAAACTGGATAAATAAGTAAACCATGTGTTAACCTAAGTGTCAGAGTTAGAAAAGAATTTTTATGGAAATAAATTTATATAAACTAAGTGGGTTGTTTGGTAGGATGGATAAACAAAAATAATTATAGAGAAAAATCTAGAATCGCCTTATCCCTTGTTTGGTTATTAATTCTGGGATAAGTTATCATAAAATTAAAAATAACATTGGGATAACTTATATAGTAATATATGCTAGAGGTGGATTAATTGTTATTATTTCTAGTATAAATTATCGTAGCATAAATTAGTAAAATTAACAAATCCAGGATTAATACAATATATATGCCAAACAATTAATAAGAAATAATACCAGGATAATTAATCTTAATTTAACTATTCTCAGTAAAACTAATCCCTGGATAACTTGTGTTCTAATCAAATGACCTAGAATTTTTAATTCACGGAGTAATATAACCTATTGTAGCAGGTTGCGTCATTTATTATGGTTAGTTACTTGTAGGGTTGTCAGATTGTGTGAAAAAATATTTATGATGTTAATGCATATAAAAGTTGAACATATATATTTCCCTAATTAAGATTTTAAAAATTTATTACTTACTCTATTTATAAATTAATGACTTTCCTAAGATTGCATGTGGCAGTGTTTTGCAGATAACCTGACCAAAATAGTCCATAGCAGGTCTGCTTTTCATCTGGATATTAGAAAATATTAAATATAGCCGTTTAATTAACCATATGCTTGACTTAGTTTAATGAAGGGTTAAATTAAACTATAATGTGGTTAATTATAAATGATACTCTTTGAAATTCTGTTTATTTGACTGAGATTTTAGCCTGTGAGTGGAAGACAAAAGGCACAGAAACAAAGAGACTTCTGTACAGCAGTATAATCTTCTAAATTTGCAGTCGACATGCACTGCAAACACAAATATTTAAATAATTAGTTACTAAAAAAAGAACATTAAAATATTCAAATAAAATTTTAATTTATGTTTTTTAATCTTTTGACGAGTGCGATTTCCAATTAGACGGTCAACAGAATTCAACTTGGAAATCCAATCAAAGATCGTTTCATCTCTCTCCAATTAATAGGTTTTCTATTAAATTTATTAATAGAGTAAAATTTACTCAATTACAGTACTTTTATTATTTAATATGTCGGATATTTTCACATTAAGTATTTAATTATCCGTACACATTGCACTAGGGCTTCTATTTCTACTCGGGGATCCACTCCACTGACTGGTTATTTCATGGCAAAGAGAACTCCTATACTATAGTACTATGTTTAACATAGCATTTAATGGTGCATTTCCTATAATAGTAGTTAAAAATCATATGATATCAAATTTTGCAGCCTGTCATTGAAAATCGTTTGAATTTACATCGTTCTTTTTAACCCTAAATTTTATTTGGTTTAATTTCTAAGAATAGAGACATCCATCCCATTTTGCCCCTTAAAATACCTTGCTAGTGCAATGTGAAGGTCAATCGGTACTTATTGAGCTTTGTTTTTGTGACAATATAGTGATATATGTTACACAACTACTGCTATGATGTAACGTGTAGTCGTCCCAAGGCAGCAAAATGTATGGTGTCGGACCTCTTATTTTATTTCCCTTAAAGTCGTCACAATTCATTCTCGAGCATAATTGTTTTATACTTGACATAGATTGGATTTTTTAGTTGAAATATAGACTTTTGTGTGTGCGCGCATGCAGGAACAATGCCAAGTGGGTGGAAGGGGGTACGTCGAACCCTCTTTGCCGAAATTACATTGTCTATATTAAATTATTTTTTTTAATTTGTATATATTAGATGTTGAATTCCCTTAGTATTTTTACTTGTTTACTTTTTTTATATTTTTAAATCCCCTAAATAAAAATTAAGCTTCTGCCTTTTTAGAGTTGATAGTAGTAAGAGTATAATGTCAATTGCTTTCTTGGCTAAGAAAAGAATATGTTTGACTGGTGTGGATGAATATACAAGTGGTTGCACGAGTGAAGAAAAGAGATCAGAGATGGGGTAATTAACTTTATGTAAAACTGTCAAAATTTAGTCTAAAAGAGATGATTTGTGTAGTGTGGGAATGCTGGCCTTTGGGGTGTCATGTTTTACGCTCCACGAGGTATTTAAGAGAGTTCCAATAAACCCAACTTGAAAATATTGCTTGAATATTCTTATAGGGTTACCCTTTGGTAAAAAATAATGAATTTTTCCATTAGGAATTGTAGGTTTATCTTAGTTCAATGACTGAAAGGACCACCAGCTTTTGTTACAGTAAGACACTCGTGACCTATTATTAAATGGTTTTAATTTAATTTGTATGTACATACACTCGTTCGGGATTAATACGTAGTTATTATTGTGATCTTTTTATCATATTAGACTTATTATGAATATACATTTTTATTGTAGATAGCTTAATCTGATAGTGTAAAATGAATATACATCGATCGGTGCACCAAAGTTAATAATCTTTGATGATAAATAAATTAGTTTATGTAACAGACCTTTATGTAGTTCATATAAGATAATTATTAAATCTTTATGATAAATATTAATTGGATTGTAGTTTGATAAAATTATAATTAGTTAATCTATTATTACAGGTTATATTATACTAAAAATATTTGCACATAAATGTGTATACGATAAATATAAACAGATGCACAAAGCACACCCCCCCCCCCCCCAAAGAAAAAAATATTCTACCGCTTCTAGTTTTAAGTGTTGGAATGTGGAGAGCATACAGTCAGCTTCATTTGAAAAAATTGACCATTCTTTACAATGGGGTTTGGCAGAAAAAAAAAAATCAGTCATTTAAATACCCCATTCTTTCTCAATATTTATTTCTCTTTCCACCTCTTTATTCCTCTCTCTCTCTCCTCTCTCTCCCCCTACTAAAACCTCATACTTGAGTGAAACAATGAAATAAACCAAAGAAAGGCAAAGGGGGAGAAAGTGAGAGAAAGAGAGAGAGAAAGAGAGTCTCTTCATATTCTTTTTAGGGTAATTCATTCCTTTGTCAGTTTCATCTTCTATTGTATATATGTATGACAATATATATGTGCTACTAATTATGTATTTATGATTTGTTGTTCTTCTGTTTTATTCATTTCTTTTCTTTTTTGAACATGTGCAGGAATTGATCCATTGGTCCAAAACATTAGATTCAAGAAATTATCAAGAAAATCTTGAGTTTTCAATGAATTCAAACAATTGGCTATCTTTTCCACTATCTCCCACTCATTCATCTTTACCTCCTCATCTACAAACAACTCAATCTCATCACTTTACTTTAGGGTTAGTGAATGAAACCATTGACAATCCCTTCCATAACCAAGGTATACTACGTCCTTATCGTATTTTAATTTCTGCATGTTGAAGTGTATGACTATCTCATCAATAATTCGTATATTTTTGTAGAATGGAACTTAATGAACACACAAGGAAGCAATGAAGTACCAAAGGTGGCTGATTTTCTTGGAGTGAACAAATCTGATGAAAACCAATCTGAATTAGTTCATTACAACGAAATCCAATCGAACGATTCAGATTATCTCTTTCAAAACAATAGCGTTATGCCAATGCAAAATGCTTTAGCTCCAACAGGAAACTATGAACTTCAAGAAAATGCTTGTAATATTCAGTCTTTGACATTGTCAATGGGAAGTGGAAAAGGTTCAACTAGCGAAACAAGTGCTAGTCCAAGTGCTACTACTACAGTAAATGCAAGTGAAAATAGTAATACTAGTATTGTTGAAGCTGCACCTAGAAGGACTTTGGATACTTTTGGCCAAAGAACATCAATTTATAGAGGTGTAACTAGGTAAAGTTTTCTTACTAAGCTTAGCGTTTGTTTCTCTTATTGTTGTTGATCTCTCATAATTTTATGAGTGCTTGTGCTCGTTCTGGACTTGGTCGTGCTTGTAGGCTCGTGCAATGCCTAAATACTTACAAATTTCTTTCTTTTATTCTTGTTGATTTCTGATCATTTTATGAGTGGTTGTGCTCGTTCTGGACTTGGTCGTGCTTTTTAGGCTGGTCAGGCTCGTGGGAACCCTAAATACTTACAATTGCTTTCTTTTATTCTGGTTGATTTCTCATCATGTTATTCCTAATTACGTGGCTGACCTGCCAGTCCATCAAATATCGTAGTTTATCCTTAAGAGTAGGAGGTTCCTTGTGTGAAACACCCTTTCTTTATCTTATGCTTGGTAGTGCTCGTTCTGGACTTGGTCGTGCCTTTTAGGCTGGTTATGCTTATGTGACACCAGCATATTATGAAATTCCTAGGCTAAAGGAGAAAAACTTTTGTTTTTATATATGTTTTTTTTTTGTTTTGGAAAATGTAGACATAGATGGACAGGAAGATATGAAGCACATCTATGGGATAATAGCTGTAGAAGGGAAGGGCAATCAAGAAAGGGTCGTCAAGGTGAAATTTCAATATCAATAATATTTTAAAGTTGTTTCTTTATTAAATCAATCTCTTCTCTACAATCAATTTTAGCTAACTATTTTTTTTTCTCATCATTTTGGGGTGGCTGCTAATTTTTATCACTTGCAGTGTATTTGGGTAAGTAAATTATCAGTTTATCAGTTCAACTATTAAATGCTTATTTGATTATTACATAAAATGTTAATTTTCTTTAATTATTTTTTATTTACTTTAATTTTTTCGAGCAGGAGGGTATGATAAGGAGGAGAAGGCAGCTAGGGCTTATGATCTTGCTGCATTGAAATACTGGGGAACATCTACCACTACTAATTTCCCAGTAATTAACCTTACTTAGAACATTAAAATATAAATTATAGAATAGATGAAGTATTAAATAAAAATGTTTGCATTAGTTCTGACATGTTTATTAATTCTTTATATAATGAGAATAGATTAGCAACTATGAGAAGGAACTGGAAGATATGAAGCACATGACAAGGCAAGAATTTGTTGCTGCAATTAGAAGGTCAGAACCTTTTATAAATTGTTGTTATTATTCCATCTATAATATTTTTAATTTTCTTTGCTCTAGAGTTTCTATTTTAATAGGAAATTAATAGTCTGTGTAAACTTGTATTCTTTTTATAGTAACCAATTATTGGCACTATAATAGATCCAGAAAATCTTGGCAGTGACTGACCATAGCTTCTTTCCACTGACAACTTCTTTTAACCCCTTCATACCTATTTGTATTTACAATTTTGTTGTTTTTTCTTTTATAATTTCTATTTCTATGATCTAAAAAAGAATTTTTATACTGTCAAATCAACCGAAAGGTAACTACTGGCGATTACCATAAAAGTGGAATTAGTAACTTACAAAATGACATAATAACAGATCTAATTAACAAGTCAAAATACACTGATAATAAAGAAGATCATTGTACCGTCAGTATAAAAAAAAGGAATAGCTCGGTGCAGCAAGCGCCTGATATGTGCGGGGTCTAGGAAGGCTGGACCACACGGGTTTATTGTACGCAACCTTACCCCACATTTTTGCAATAGACTATTTTCACGTCACGGACCCGTGATCTCTTGGTCACATGATAGCGACTTTACTAGTTACGCCAAGGCTCCCTTCTAAACTGTCATTATATATAAGTTAATTATTCTATTTAAACTCTTACTTGAAATTTTTCTTGCTATAATTCCAGGAAGAGTAGTGGGTTCTCCAGGGGTGCATCCATGTATCGTGGTGTAACAAGGTATTCATAGTCTTGTTTTTTGTTTCCCAATTAAAACTTCATATAGATAAAAGAAAAGAAAAAAAGAAAGTTCCTCTCTCTTTATTCTCATCCTTAATTTTTCTTTTTCTGTCTGACATATCTGGGAGCAGGCACCATCAGCATGGAAGATGGCAAGCAAGGATAGGAAGAGTTGCTGGAAACAAAGATCTCTACTTGGGAACTTTCAGTAAGTAATTGTGTCAATAATATTTACACTCTCAGTATAAAGTAACTTATTATTATTCATGTAACTATAAATTTCACTTATTGTGAATAGTTAAATGCTGTCGTAGTTCATCATGATAGTGTAAAAATTCTTTTATACTCATTACAACAACAATAACAACAAACTCAATATATTCCATAAATAGAGGGTATGAGGAGGGTATTATGTATGCAACCTTACCCCTACCTTATGCAGGTAGATATACTGTTTCTGGTAAACCCCTCAACTCCAGTCAAGCATGCAAATCACAACAGTATAGAGAAAATACTTTATACTTGTTAGTGTATAGAATTTAAACTCAAAGAATTATTATTGTTAACAATATATTTGGAGTTCAGCTTCTATGCATTGATAGCGTAAAGTAGAAGTAATTTTTACATCCTCTAATTAACTAGATAAGATAACTAGAGATAATTGTACTTCTACAACAAACAAGATTAATAACCTAGCTAAACTAAGAAAGATTCATGTTCTACGTACTGTCAATCTTATCAGTAATTAGTTATATCCCTATGACCCTACGTTAAAGCAAAAAATGACCATTCTAATTTCAAGTGAATTTTGCATGCAGCTACTGAGGAAGAAGCAGCAGAAGCATATGACATAGCAGCAATAAAATTCAGAGGCTTAAATGCAGTTACAAATTTCGACATGAATCGTTATGATGTGAAAGCCATACTTGAAAGCAACACTCTTCCTATAGGAGGAGGAGCAGCAAAAAGACTAAAAGAAGCACAAGCTCTTGAATCCTCAAGAAAAAGAGATCAAGAAATGATTGCTCTAAACTCAAGTTTCCAATATGGAAATTCAAGTACATCAAATAATCCTTTACACGCCTATCCTTTATTGCAACAACAACCCTTTAGTATTGAATCTCATCAACCCTTAATGACTCTCGAAAATCAAGAACCATCACATTTCCACCAGAGTTATCTCCAAACACAACTTCAACTTCACCCTGCCGTGCAGACTAGTCATTATGATTCTACTCATCAATTCTACAACAATTATCTTCAGAGTAATCCGGTTTTCTTGCATGGGTTGATGGAGAATGGTGGAGGAAGTTCTAGTACTGGAAGTTACAGTACTGGAGGGTATTTTGGTAATTCAACTGGACTCGGCGGAATAAGTTCAAATTCAACTTCTAATGGTGTAGGAGGAGGAGGAAATGGAGAGGAAGTTGCACTTGTGAAAGTTGATTATGATAATATGCCAGTTAATGGAAGTAATTACAATGGTTGGTCTGGAGATTCATCAGTTCAAGGATCAAATCCTGGTGTTTTCTCTATGTGGAATGATTGAGAAAAATTAATTAAGAATTCAGAAAGGTGGATGCTATAAATCGTTACGGTGCATGGTAACGTGAATTTTCTTGAAAATGGCTGACGAAATATTTTGTGAGATTATGTTTTAACATAGATTTATCTGCAATGCTAGCAAGTTTAAGTTCGTTTTTATTTTGATGAGAGTTTTCCTCGGACCAACTGACTAATGCATTCAAGTTTCTTCCAATATTTCTCTAATTTTTTTTTGGTCTCTTTAAATCTGGTTAATTCTATATTCGCGGCTGTTATATTAATTTGCTATTTTCCTGCAATTTGAAATTATTTGTCAAATATCCACCTTTTAAGCCATTATTTTTTCCTTCTCATACCTAGTTTTCTGTTAAGAGTTGTTTTAGCAGAGTAACCTTGATATTAAACGGAAGTACCAACCGCCATGTATTAGAGGCGGATTATGGTTTTATTCAATCCATTTTACTTTTTGAATTATGAGTTCATATCTATTCTTTGTTAGAATTTTAATCGATTTTTACGTCTAAATTTATGCTCCGCCTCGAAAGTTATGAGTTTAATTTAACCGGGTACTATTATGTTTGATCAGCCCATGCCACGTATTCCAAACAAGTCTAATTACGTACTATAGTGTATGTATATGAGACATAGAATGGTCCAATTCTTAACCAAGTCCAACCCCAACACTTATACTATAATCACAATATATGTCATAGATTTGTATATTATCTTTATCTGACATTGCGCAAACCGTTCTTGTCTGCATGAAGGACACCACACCCGGTGTATTTAAGTGGCTGGGTTCTACATATACATTAAAAAAAAAAATTGTACCTAGCTACATAGGTGCAACTTTCGTGCGAAGGGATGACGACTTTCGTCCATTCGGGCTATCTAGTTCAACTGAGCTTCCTACTATTTTTCAGCCGAATCGAACGTAACTATTCCGAATCAAGTCCAATTGTGTTTTGCTACCATGTTTAATTTTGAATCATTTCTTTAATGTTAGTTTAAGAGAGATTATTTTCATAATAAATCGATTGTGTTAAGAAAAATATAAAAGAATAAAGAGGTGATGAAGTTATAGTAATTGAATTCATATGTGACTGATTCATATAAATGAATTAAAACTTAAATTTGGATGTGATTAAACATAAACTACAAAATAGAGTTGCCTCGGTTGAGTCCGAGCTAAACTTTGATCGAAATTGAATTGTATGGGCTAAAAATTATCATAATAATATATGGGCCAAGTCGACATTAAGAAAGCCTTCGAAGGTTGGCTCGCGTCATCGATTTGGTTTCAACAGAGGACGAAGGCGAGGTCGAGATGACCTAACAGATGACGAAGGCGAGGTCGAGTTGACTCAACAGAGGATAAAGACGAGGACAAATACTCCTTTTAGCAGAGCAGCTCCCACAATCCCGTTTTCACGGTTTAGGTAACTTCCATTTCGCCCCCGCTACTACGGGAATCGCTTTTGCTTTCTTTTCCTCTAGCTACTAAGATCTTTCAGCTCGCCTGGTTCTCTCTTGCCTGCCCATGAATTCAGCAACAGTTCCAAAGGCTTCTCTTCTGACTGTGCTCGTTGGAGCATTAAGCCTAGGGTCAATCTGACCCTTGCCGCAGGCTCCCTCTTCGTCTTTCTTTTGGTGTGACTGTTTTTCTATCAATATCCGGTGATCAAGAAGAGAATGTCGTAACGGCTACTTTTAGAAATAAGACCTTACAGAGAATATTCCAGGGAATATTCCTCCCATCTGTACTATTAGGGTTTTTGTGGTCCATATGCCCTTATAAATAGAAAGAGAAAGGATTGTAAAGTGGAGGGGACACTCATTGTAAAAAAATAACACATTGACATTCTTCGAAGATTCTAGCTTTATCATTGACATACAAGATACACCTTTTTTTTAGGTCTTTATCTATGTTTTCTCCCACAATCCAAGGAGAATCCGAATATTCTAAGACTTATCATCACCCATCTTTGTCAGAAGGAACATCGAAGAATTTTACCCTTTTCAAATGATTCATGTGCATTTATGAAATGCCATTCATCATTATTTATTGCTATTTAATACTACCTTCTTTGTACTCGGGTCATTAAAAATTGCTTTATTGTCACTATTTATTGCTATTAAAATAATACTCGTAACATTTTGCTACAAAATCTGTTAATAAATCTTTTGAATATTAAAATTGGTTAAGAATAACTCTATCGTATTAGAAAATTTAATTATTTAAATTTAAATCTAAATTTTGGGTCAAACATGAACTTAATAAAAGCAAGGTTTTTAACCGAGATCAAACTAAGCAAATCTAAAAAGAAATACAAAAAGTTCGCTTTCTTACAACTTTGTTCAAAGGGTATAATCGTCAATTCATCCACAAACACGTGTGTTCCACGTTCCTTTTAAGATCACGTGCTCCCCCTGACCATTGCCCTGCCTGAATCATAATAAAAGCAGAAATCATTCATTATAAAAGTAAAAAATTATTATAAAAATATTATATTGTAGATGTTCATTTAATACTCCACTATAGATAATCTTTTTGAAGAAGATTATCCATTTAGTACTTTATTGACTACAAGCAGCTGATGCAAGCAGATTGCAAGTAACTTAATGAAATAACTTGCAACAACTTCTTATTAATCATGCTGGTTGCGAGCAGCTCATGCAGACAGCTTACAAGCAGCTCAAGAAAAGCCTTGCAGCAGCTTTCTAAAAAGCCTCGCAACTACTTCCTTTCGTTTATATATAGAAGAGATTTCAGTTCATTATGCACATCAGTTTGAAGTTGAATAAAATATCAAGCTCTCTCTATACTTGTCTTCGATTTATTTACTTTACAATTTTTATTTTATAACGCGTTATCAGCACGAGACTCTATCATTTTGACCACTTACTTCGAATTTATTTTCTATTTTAGAGTTCATCTCCGATGTAAGGCGACGCTCTTACGTCTATGGTTGGACCGAGTTCATTCAGAGCATTATGAGGAATTTTATCCTTGGGGTGGTGAACAGTACGTTGGTTTTGTTAATTTCCAAGTGATGCAGGACTTGCAGGTATATTGTGATTTGAAATACAAATTTGAACGCTAAGAAAATAATTGTATATTGAATTAACACTTGCTATGTTACGTGCTCTGTATACGTATTAGCACATAACATCTATTTTTTAATACTTATTTTCATCACGTATCATTTGTAAAAAATATTATAAAGTGGATAATATTGTTAGGTCCATTTAAACTCAAGTAGAGTTTACAAGAACCATATAACCACCGATAGTGGTAATATTTTTCCGGTAGTGGTAATATTTTCGGTGTCTTCTTATGACTTAAATTTATGGTGCACTTGAACTCTAGCATAGTACGATCATCAGAACTGGCTATATTTCGTATACCTCATTGTAACTAAATTTGTTAACAACCAAAAGTGATATATATATATAAATCCATTTCCTGAAGTGAAAATTCTCTATATAGAGAAAATTCTCTATATTATATTCATACCTCGATTTGTTTCTGAAGTAGCAAATATTTTTTACCCTCCACGGAGAGAGATAGAGAAGTCCGAGTTTCGACATTCATGAGGGGTAATAACTCATTTTCTTTTGGGAATTGGGTTTGAAGAGTCGCCACCTAGCGGATTATGGTGCGTTAGGGCACCTAGAGTGATACTAGTTTGTATTACCCGAGATTTAAGGTAAGGGCTCGAAATAACCTTGAGGGGAAGGTGTTAGGTACCCCTCTAGGTCCACAAGGTAGGCCCCAGCCAAACTTATCCTTATGAATTAGTCCTTCAACAAATAAACAGTTAAACACGTACTTGCAAACAAGGGCATGTTTTGGACACTGTATGACTCAAAGAATTTGAACAAGTTGCATATAAAAGAGTAAGGTTTAAACATCAGGAATTGGGAAATAGGGGTCCTAGGTTGATTAGCCTATAGGATCACCCCACACAATGCCCGGTAAACACTCCTCAATGAGGGACTACACGTGACAGTAGCGCGTAGTCATCATATCCTTTCTACCTAAGTCCCTCCCCTTGGTCGTATCCTAAAACGTTCTAGCAACCTTAAAAATGTCCTATGCTTGCACTACCCGTCCCTTCCTCGTGGCCCTGGAGGTATTTTATGACCTCTACCTTTTGACAGTTCTAGACCTTCCTAAGGTTTTAAAGGATAAAAATCTAGGCGTCAATCAAGAACAAGTAAGACTGCATTTAAAGAGAACAGATTATAGGCTCACAGTCACCTCCACAAATATAAGAAGTAAATGCACGTCTTCAAACAACAGTCAGGTATTTAAGAGAAAATCCTAGAATATGATATCTAGGTGAGCAGGGATTATGCAGTATTGACTTAGGACAAAGTGTCAAAATCCTATTTGACTTGCCTACTGATTTAGACCTGTTAAATCTGAACATTTTTAAATGACAAAGCACAGTTTCAGAGTTGAAGAATTTAAATCACCCTACAAGATTGCCTAAACGCATAACAATGATGTCCTACGAGCATAATATCTGCATTGATGCAGTAAAATAGTGAACAGTTTTTAAACGGACACTTGGGTATCCTATTGACATGTTTTCTAGCGATGTTGATTTAAGGCAGTGTTTGAAAACTCATTTAGAGAAGCGGACAATTGATTAAACTAATTCAGAATGAACTAACATGGATTAAACTGATTTGTTAACTAGACTGATTTTGAGTTCTACAAGCAGGATTTCTGATATTAATTCCTATAGGCATGGTATCTAATTGTTAAGAGCTGATTTTTGAACTTATATGCATGATTTCTAGTGAGACGAATGTAAACACATGCTGTAATAGAAACTGAACTCAAACACTTTACACTCTATAGGCATAATATCTAATTATGAAGTTGATTTTAACCATATAGACATGATTTCTATTATTGAATCCATTTAGATCCTATAGGCATGATTTCTAATATTGTGAAAGTAAAGCAAACATAGTAAGTGCATTAACACAATCCTATAGGCATGGTATCTATCCGAGTTACCCAATAGATATGACTACCCACCCCTTTTTACTAATCACCCCAATGTTGTTTACAAATAATTATTACAGACCATCTGAATAAATTACATAAACAAATAAAAAAGAGAGAAGAAGTTAACTATAGGGAGCCTGAAGTAGGCCCAAATGACTTCCAAGCCTCCAATAGCCTCAAATACCAAAGTTCCATAGACACTTGTCTAGGTGTGTCAGAGTTCCCTAAGGACCTCAAGGATCCCGGGCAGTGCTCACACCTAGACTTTTCTCAAACAAGAACTGATTTAAGTGCAGTATGGAAAGGCCAGCTCTAACATGCCAGAGTTCAGAGAAATCTCAAGGATCTCAAGGCAGTACACATGCCAGAGGGGCAGAACCTAATATTCTAGGAGTAGTGTGAGAGTGCTTGACATAGTTTTGTTTTAAAAATAGTACAGAGATGACTTCAGAAGTAGGAAAGTTTTTTTTCCAGAAAACAGGAAATAACTTAGTGGTAAAAGACAGTTTGAGAAGAGTATCAAGCAGTAGACAATTAATTGGTCATATTCAGATTACTTAACAACAAAACTTCACATGGGAATAAAAGGGTTGTGGCACATAAGAATCACTTCAGGGTATAGGGATAGGGATAGTAGAAACATACAGTCACAAACTGCATACACACTTAGGATCTTGGAGACTTACTATATAGTTTAGAACATAAATAATAGTTGGCCTATCTTGAACAGGATTTAAGCATATAGTTTGGACATGTTAAGTAAAGAAGTAAGCAGAGTGTAAAACATGCATTGAACATGACCGAATTTTAGACATACTAAACAAAGGAGTAAGCAAGAGAGAGGGCAGAATGTAAAACATACATTGAACATGACAGAACTTTAGACATGCTGAGCAAAGAGATAAACATGAATACAAGTTGAAATCACAATTGATGGACTAATGCAGGAATGAAACACATAGGGTTTGATTTTCAAAACTTAATGAGGAACATACCAGTTAAGGTGAGCAGACACAAAGTATAGAGCAGTGTAGTGCAATAACTAGCCTTGGCTTACGGTCGGCTAGTTCAATAGAAGTAACAAGTAATAGAAAAGAGCAGAAAGCTTAAGTATAAGAGAGAGTTTTTGAACTAGTGTTCGCTGTTATCTCTTTGTTGTCCAGAACTAAAAGTAAGAGGGGGTTTATATAGTAATCAAAACTTAACAAATAAGTTAAGAGATCAATTAAGTAGCAAATCAGGGATGTCACATGTGAATCAGCAAGTCTTTCCCTTAATAAAGGGACAATCAAATCAACGGTAAAGTATGCTAGGTATTTAAGGAAAAGAATCAAGTAAAGTTTAGGTATAGAATAGGTAATTAGGGGTAAATGCACAACAGTTTAATAAAGGAAACAGATCAATAAATAATCAGCAGAATACAAACATGGTAGGGAAAAGCAATTAAGGCATGTAAATTCAATCAAATTGAGTAAAGAGGTAAGAATCAAACGTTTAAAGGAAAGTGTTCAAATTAAACCAGGAATTAAGGGATTCAGAATAATCAAGGGTTCAATCGAAGAGAAAGTCACGAAAGAATCAGCTTGCTTAGCATATAAAATGAGGTAAAGCATGAGTAGTCAGAAATCGATACATAATTTTAATAAAACAAAAGTTAAACAACACTGATTTAAGGAGAAGTATACAACTCTTGCACGAATGTTCAGTATGAACACAAGTACATAATATTAGTGAAAGTTTGAACTAGGAAAATTCAGTAGAAGCATGTTAGGACAAGAAAATCATGGAAAGTCACAAGAACCCAAGATAAGAACACAATCAGATGCAACAATACTCAGAAACCAAACGAAAAACCCTAGAAAATTAGGGCTTTCAATACAAACGGGCTAGGGCTGTAGCAGACTTACAAAATTAGTCAAAATATACGAGAAGCAGAAGATTAAACACAAAAAATTATCAAACAGTTCTTAAAAGAAAATCTAAAAACCCTAGGTTTAGGAAAAGATGAAAATCATACGATTTTGTAAAGAATCTCAAGGTTATTGTAAAACTCACATGAAACAAACCCAAATCATCTTAGATCTGTACAGATCTAAGAGGTTTAGAAAAGAAATTAGGGTTTCGAAGAGAACCATACAGAGATGTTGAAACATACCGAGAAACCCATAGATCGTAACTATTATAGGACGATCTTATTCGGAATCTCATTGAAGTGGCCTGAAACCGGCGAGAGAGGACAAATAGATGCAAGCCACTAGCCCTGGTCCCTTGAGGGCTCTGGAGATGGCAAGAACAACATGAGAGAGGCCATCGGAGGCCTGAGAGGCGGTGAGAGGTCATCGGAGATGGCCATAGATGAGTGATGGCGTTTGGAGATTAAGGTTAGGTTGAGAGCGTTTGAGTGCAAAGAGGATTTCAGGGCGACGGGTGTGTAGAAATGATTTAGGGTTAGGGGTTATTGGGAATAAAAAAGAAGGTTTCAACGAGGGCCGTTGAGCTAAAAGACCAATAGCCACGATCTGATGGGGCTTTGGGTCAGGTAGGTGTTCCTAAGTTGGTCTGGATAATTTTAGATTCCAGTTCAACTAAATTGGGATTGGGGAGGGTTTGGAATTGGGCTGAAATTGAAATGAAATTAAGCTAGATTTTAAATAGCCATTTTAATACTATATAATTTATAAGAAAATAATAAATGATCTCTGAAAAATAATTTCGTGTACTAAAATGGGTTAAAATAGTTATTTAACATTTTAAAAATATAAAAGACCATTTTATGTATTAATAAAGTAATTATGCATTAATAGGGCTAGTATTGCAAATATATACAAATTAGCTTTAAAAAAAGTAAATGTAATTATAATAATACACTAAAAATATTTAAACAATATTTTGGCATAAATATAGAAGTTAGATGGCTAAATCACCAGAAAAATAATTTGAAGGGCAATTATTGAAAATTTTATGAATAAAAAGGAAGAAATAAATCAATTTGGAGCTTTTAAAAATTATAAAAATTGCATAAAAAAATTATAAAAATGCTCATGCATGCTTTTAACTTCATATATTCTATTTTGAAAGTATATATATGTATTAAAAAAATATAAAGAAAAATTGTGTATCAACAGCTGCTCCTCCTTACCCGGGAAGGATGAAAGAGTTTTCGGGTAAAGAAATGATGGCCAATTTTGACTGGATGGGATGTATTGAAAGACAGAGGCTGGACTCTGGTCTTCGAGTTGCCTACATATCCATGGTCTTAAAAATTATAAAAATTGCATAAAAAATTATAAAAATGCTCATGCATGCTTATAACTGCATATATGCTATTTTGAAAGTATATATATATATGTATTAAAAAAATATAAAAAAAGTTGTGTATCAACATCTGCCTTTCTTTACCTAGGAAGGATGAAAGAGTTTTCGGGTAAAGAAATGATGGCCAATTTTGACCGGATGGGATGTTTTGAAAGATAGAGGTTGGACTCTGGTCTTCGAGTTGCCTATATATCCCTGGTCTTACAAAAATCAGGCCATGTGTAGTTCTGGATTTATTGGCGGAATATACCGATGAAGTTATTGCAAGAATGGACACGAGATGCAAAAGCGGCTATGGTAAGCGGTTAAGGTTTGAGACAGTTGAAGGAACTAAAGTGAGGTCACTCCTGATAGCAATTTCTTACTGGTCACCTGCAGATAAAAGATGCTACGAACATGTATTTGTACGAAAATTTAAACATGATGCAAATTCCCTTTTTGGACCATAAAGGTTGTCTTTGGACGGTTAGAGATGACGTCCTTGGACCATGACATCCTGGGCCATGAATTGTTTAGTAAGGGATTCACAGCCATGAAATGATGTTCTCGAGCCATGAAGATGGTGCCTTCGAACCATGAAGCCTTTGAATAATGATATGCAAATTTGAGGGATCCTCAGGCCATAGTATGGTGTGTTCCGGCTAAGAGGATGATGCCTTTTAGACTATGACGCCTTCGGATAGATTGGCGATGTTTCAACCCATGATATACAATAATATGATTTAACAAGATAAGGCTTAGTCTTGTGAAATGGAGGGCAAAGCTTAGCCCGACTGAAAAATAAATAGATAGTATTAGAAATAGCGCAATATTTGTGCAGAGAGGGATTGTGCTTAGTCCCATGCAGATGGGGAGGCAAGATTAGCCTCATGCAGATATGGAGGCAAGGATTAGCCTCATGCAAGTAGGAAGGCAAGGATTAGCCTTATGCAAGTAGGGAGGCAAGGATTAGCCTCATGCAAAATAGGGAGGCAGGGATTAGCCTCATACAAGTATGGAGGCAGGAATTAGCCTCATGCAAGTATGGAGACAGGGATTAGCCTCATGCCAGTATGGAGGCAAGGATTAGCCTCATGCAAGTGGGGAGGCAGGGGTTAGCCTCATGCAAGTAGGGAGGCAGGGATTAGCCTCATGCAAATAGGGAGGCAAGGATTAGCCTCATGCAAATGGGGAGACAAGGATTAGCCTCATGCAAATGGGGAGGCAAAGATTAGCCTCATGTAGATAACAAGTAGCAAATGAGAGTAGTACATGTCTTAGCTGGAGATATATTCGGTGTCTGATGTCCTGATTGATAGTGAATTTGTTATGTGTATATATTTGTGGATGCTATCGCTACGTCAACTGTGCCCGCATTCAAAGAAAAAATTGTAAGTTTTATGGGGGAGGTTGGTTCGTGCTTCTGGCCTTGCCTTGTTTTGCTCCATTCTAGAGGCATTTTCGAGTTCCCCTAGGTAACACCTGACTGTTACAGAAATAAAGTTTTCGAAAAATATGCAATCATAGAGTCATTTTAGAAATGTATTGATATATCAAGTAATTTTAGATGAACTAGTGACTGTAACATATCTCAAAGCATTGCAGCTTTCTTATATTGGAATTTTGAGGGTCCTCCTCAAAATTCTGCCCCAGTTTGTTAGATGATCTTTTGACCGTTTGTGGATAATAGTCCTTGCTGAACCTTCTTCAGAATTTTGAGAATCCTTCTCAAAATTGTGCCCCAATTTCTTAACCAATTTCTGACTTTCTGGCATACGATGGCATCGGCTGGACTTGCTCCGAAATTTTGAGGGTCCTCCACAAAATTCTGCCCCAGTTTCTAATATTTGAAAAATGGAAATTTTATTATGATATGACCGAACCCATAAGGCTGCCTACGTATCCCCTCTTAAGTGGGAATCACGTCAAGCGTAGTTCAATTACATCAGATGAGGAAATGTAAATAATCTAAGCATAGTATCTTTTGACTATGTCTGAATTGATTGGTTTTGGCCAAGTTTCTCCATCCATTTTTGCAAGTATGAGTACTCCTCCTGTCAGCACTCTGTGAACCATGTACGGACCTTGCCAGTTGGGAGAGAATTTCTCTTTGGTTTCATCTTGATGTGGGAAGATCTTCTTCAGCACCAACTGACCTGGTGCAAATTGCCTTGGTTTGACCTTTTTGTTGAAAGCTCTAGACATTCTAGTCTGATAAAATTGACCGTGACACACTGCGTTCACCCTTTTTCCATCGATAAGGGCCAATTGTTCATAGCGACTCCTTATCCACTCTGCGTCGCTGAGTTCAGTTTCATGTATGATTCTTAAAGAAGAAATTTCTACCTCGGCTGGGATGACAGCCTCGGTACCATAAACCAACATGTAAGGAGTTGCCCCAGTTGATATGCAAACTGTAGTGCGGTATCCCAATAAAGCAAAAGGTAGCTTCTCGTTCCATTGCTTGTGATTTTCTACCATCTTTCTTTGTATCTTATTGATGTTTTTGTTGGCGGCTTCTACGGCTCCATTCATCTGAGGTATGTAGGCTGTGGAATTCTTGTGCTTGATTTTGAAAGTTTCACACATGGCTTTCATCAAATCACTGTTGAGATTGGCGGCATTATCAGTAATAATGGACTCGGGAACTCCGAATCGGCAAATGATACGATCTTTGACAAAATCTGTGATGACTCTCTTGGTTACAGCTTTGTAAGATGTAGCCTCTACCTATTTTGTGAAGTAATCAATGGCTACCAGAATAAACTTGTGTCCGTTTGAAGCATTGGGCTCGATCGGACCAATGACATCCATTCCCAAAGCGGTGAATGGCCAAGGTTAGCTTATTGTATTGAGCTCGTTTGGTGGTACTTTTATCATATCGGCATGCACCTAGCATTGAAAGCATTTGCGAATATACTGGATGCAATCTTTCTCCATGGTCATCCAAAAGTAACCGACCCTGAGTATGTTCTTAGCCAAGACGAAACCATTCATGTGCGGGCCACAGGTCCTGGATTGTACATCCTCAAGTAGCTTAAAAGCTTCCTTTGCGTCGACACATCTTAGTAGTCCTAAATCAGGAGTTCTTCTATACAGATTTCCTCCACTGTGGAAGAAGTGATTGGACAATCTCCGGAGTGTGCGTTTCTGAGTGTGGTTTGCATGCTCCGGATATGCTCCTTTTGGCAAATACTCCTTGATGTTATGGAACCAAGACTTTCCATCTATTTCTTCTTCAACATGAGCCGAATATGCCAGCTGATTATGGATCTTCACCAGAAATGGGATCAATATAATTCTTATTTGGATGTTGTATCATAGATGACAAGGTGGCCAATGCATCGACAAACTCATTCTGAATTCTGGGCACATGTCAGAATTCTATCTTTGTGAACCTCTCTCAGTTCCTGTACATGGTGCAGATATGGTAATATCTTGGAATTCTTGGTGGCCCACTCTCCTTGTACCTATTGCACCAGCAAATCTGAATCACCTATTACTAGAAATTCCTGAATGTTCAGGTCGATTTCTATGTTGCGCCCTAGTATGCAGGCTTCATACTCCGCCATGTTGTTGGTGCAGGGAAATCTGGGTTTAGCAGATACCGGATAATGTTGACCCATTTCTGATACCAAAACTACTCCAATGCCCACTCCTTTGAAATGTACAGCTCCGTCAAAGAACATCTTCCAACCATCGTATGCTTAGGTAATGTCTTCTCCTTCGAATGATACTTCTTCATCAGAAAAATATGTTTTCAAGGGTTCGTATTCTCCTCCCACGGGGTTTTCAGCAAGATGATCTGCCAATGCTTGTCCTTTGACTGCCTTTTGAGTTACATAGATGATGTAAAACTCACTCAACAGTATCTGCCATTTGGCTAACTTCCCAATCGGCATCGGTTTCTGAAATATGTACTTCAGAGGGTCCATCCTGGATATGAGGTATGTGGTATAGGCATAGAAGTAATGCCTTAACTTTTGGGCCATCCAGGTCAAAATACAGCAAATGCATTCTAGAAGAGAGTATCGTGCTTCGTAAGGTGTGAACTTCTTACTCAGGTAGTATATGGCCTGCTCCTTTCTTCTTGTCTCATCGTGTTGTCCCAAAACACATTCGAAGGCTCCATCTAATACATATAGATAGAGTAGCAAAGGTTGTCCTAGCTCTGGCAGGAGCAGAACTGGTGGTGTGGACAAGTACTCTTTGATTTTGTCGAAGGCCCTCTAACAATCCTCTGTTCAGCTTGTTTCGGCATCTTTCCTTAGAATTTTAAAGATGGGTTCACATATGACTATGGACTGTGCTATGAATCGACTGATGTAGTTGAGACATCCTAGGAAGCTCATTATATCCTTTTTTCTCTTATGTGATGGTAACTCCTGAATAGCCTTGACTTTAGACGGATCCAGCTCAATCCCTCGACGAATGACAATGAATCCCATTAGCTTTCCTGCGGGAACCCCAAATGCATACTTTGCGGGGTTCAATTTCAAGTTGTACCTCCTTATCCTGTCAAAGAACTTTCTCAAGTCCGCTATGTGATCTGCGACCCTCTTGTACTGGATAGTGACGTCGTCCACATACACCTCTATTTCCTTGTGTATCATATCATAAAAGAAGTTGTCATAGCTCTCATGTAAGTAGCCCCAGTATTCTTCAGACCGAATGACATCTTGTAACTGTATACACCCCAAGGTGTAATAAAAGCTGTCTTCTTTGCATCTTCTTCGTCCATCTAGATCTGGTGATAACCCGCAAAGCAATGTACAAAGGATTGGAGTTCATGATTGGCACAATTATCGATCCGGATGTGTATATTTGGCAGTGTGAAGTCGTCCTTAAGACTTGCTCTATTTAAATCCTGATAGTCAACACACACTCTAACTTTTCCATCCTTCTTCGGAACTGGCACAATGTTAGCTAACCAAGTTGGGTACTCAACCACCCCGGAGAACTTTGGCGTTAATCTTCTTGGTAACTTCCTTCTTGATTTTCAGGATCATGTCTGGTTGAATTTTTGGAGTTTCTGCTTTACTGGAGGGCACATAGTATTAGTAGGTAATTTGTAAGCCACTATAGACATGCTTAAGCCGGTCATGTCGTCATATGACCATGCAAAAATGTCCTCATATTCTTTTAGAAAATGGATGTACTCTTACTTCTCTGTTGGTGACAAGTGAATGCTGATGCGAGTCTCCTTGACGATCTCGACATCTCCCAAATTTACTACTTCGGTTTCGTCCAGATTGGACTTAGGCTTATTCTCAAAATTTTCAACCTCTCTGACAACTTCCTCGGATATCTCATCTTCTTCATCTGAATCACTATTCTCATATTGCGTTGCCTCATTACATGTCATAGTCACTGGTTCATCAAATAAAGTAATAATAACACTGTAGAAAGAAAAAATGTAGAAATAGTAATGAATAATAAAGAGCAGATACATTTGATTAAAACCGAAAAATGATTTATACAAGTATAGCTCGATGAATCGAGCATTTATTTTGAAACAAGTAAATCAAAATTACTGGAAATCTTAAATGCCTAGAACGACTATAGGAGTAAAATCTGCCAAGCTACCTAGGGACTCGGCGAGCTCGGGATGGTGTGGCGGTCCAGTTCCTGAGAACAGCTCCCTTCTTTACGGTCTGAATATTGAGGCCTTCTTCTTCCTCCTCCTTAATTATGGCGCTGCAGTCCATGTGTTCATCCTCCAAGAACAAATTCTTCAACCCAGCGAGTGCTTCCTCTTCCATAGCCCCCCATATCGTACCAGCTTGGTGAAAAGCTTGTTCTAGGTGTGGCACTGGTTGCTCGAGAGGGTAATATGGTTTGCACCATGGAGGCAACCAATCATTGTATTCTTGCCATGTGTACTGATATCCGAGCCCAAAGGTGGTACCATGATTTTTCAGCTGTATCGGTTTAGTGATGCCCTGGAGATTCTTTCCCAGTCCTTTGGCGGGCTCATACCCAGACCATGCCAATATACTTTCTATTTTACTGCTCCACCATTTATCTTTCTCGACGGCATTGACTCATTCAATATGATGATATGTTTCCCCTCCTAGCCTTCTTCTATATCCAATAGCTGGGATGGTTTGACTAGTGTAAATGGGGTTACTTCCATCTCCGTGAATGATCACTTCCTAACGATTCCCTTCGAATTTCACAGCTTGATGTAGTGTAGAAGTCACGGCTCCAGCGGCATGGATCCATGGTCGGCCCAACAGAAGATTATATAAGGCTGGTATATCAAGTACCTGAAACTCGACGTCGAACGAAGTTGGCCCCATCTGCAAGCAAAGGTTGATTTCCCCAATCGTGGCCCTTTGGGACCCATAGAAAGCTTTCATGTTTATGTTTCCTACCCGTATTTCATGAAAACCATTGTCCAACCTTTTCAGAGTGTCCAACGGACAAATATTGAGGCTTGAACCTTCGTCAACCATGACTATGGCAATGAATTTATCTTCAAATTGCACTGTGATATGCAATGCTCGATTGTGATTCAACCCCTCAGGCGGTAGCTCATCTTCATGGAAGATAATCTTATGACTTTCCAGTACTTGCCCTACCATATTGGCCATTTCTCTGCCAGCGATGTTATTGGGTACATAAGCCTCACTCAGCACTTTTATTAAAGCATTCTTATGTGCCTCTGAATTTTGTAACAGTGACATGATAGATATCTCGGAAGGGATTTTGTTCAAATGATCAATGACAGAATACTCCTTTGCTTGTACTTTCCTCCACAGGTCATCTGGCCATATTTCAATGACAGGCTGCCTGGTAGTGGCATCCTTACTCGATCCTCCCAAGTGTTCAGGTGTATAGACTCTTCCAGTCCTAGTCATTCCTTGTGCAGCATCGGATTCTTCTACCTTGGCCTTCCCTTTTCGCCGAGCCTCGGCCACGTAATCCCAGGGCATTGCTTTTAAGTCGAATGGAGGTGTGGTTGATATTGTCATAGTGAAAGGTGTGATTACTTCTACTTCAAATGGAACGGGAGTGGCCGTAGGTGGAGCTACCTCTACCTCAAATGGAATCGGTGCAGCTACCTCGACCTCGATTGGTGACTGAGTCTGTACCACAATATGAGTAAGTGTGACTGCAACCTTAAAGTCATCGCCTTCTCGAATATTCCCAATCGACCCCTCAGGGTCCTATTCTTCGTTTGTCTCTATCACATGTACCCCACCATCTCTATGATCAGGGAAGGGATTGTTGCGGAGATTGGGTGCTGCCTCTTTCGCCTGTATGACCTTATTGTCGATTAGCGTATGGATCTTGTCCTTTAGTGTTCGACACTCATCAGTGGTGTGCCCCTTCATACCGGAATGGTACGTACAAGTTTTTTTGGATTAACCCATTGGTATGGATTCTCTAATGCCACAGCAGGAATGAGGGTGACATAACCAGCAACTTTCAATCTTTCGTACAGTTGGTCGATGGGCTCAGCAATGACGGTGTATTGTTTGGGTGTCTTGCGGTCGAAATTGGGTCTTGGTCTTGGAAAGTTGTGGCGAGTTGGTGGTGATTGAAAATGAGATGGTTGGGAGTTATAGGTGTGGTGGACAGTGGCTGGTTAGGAATATCTGGGGGATGAGAGTTGATATGTGGGTGGTGGTGCTTGGTACATGGGTGGAGGTGTTTGATATATGGGTGGAGGTGTTTGATATGTGGGCGGGGGTGTTTGGTATGTGGGTGGAGGTGTTTGATATGTAAGTGGAGATTTTGGGCCTTGGGCCACCATTACTGCCCCAACATCTCTCTTCTTTGATATGTCGCCGATTGTAATGCCTTATTTGTGGCCTATAGTGCCTCAAAATTCGTTACTATCCCGCTCTTGATTCCTTCTTCGATTCTTTCTCCGAGTTTGATGATATTAGAGAATTTATGATTTTCGATAACCATCAACCTTTCATAATATTGTGGATCTTGTGCTCTAACGAAGAACTTGTTCATCTGTTCCTCATCCAAAGATGGCCTGACCTTGGCCGCTTCTGATCTCTAATGGGTAGCGTACTCGTGGAAGGTCTCGGTGGGCTTTTTCTTAAGATTCTGGATGTAGAAAACATCTGGTGCATTTTTTGTGTTGAACCTGAACCGGTCTATGAAATCGGATGCCATACTTACCCAACTGGACCATTTCTTGGGGTCCTGGCTGATGTACCAAGACAAAGCATCCCCAGTAAGACTCCTCATAAAGAGTTTCATCCATATCTTTTCATCTTTCCCGACTCTAACTAGCTTGTCACAATAGGTTCTAAAATGAACCCTGGGATTGCCCGTACCATCGAACATCTCGAACTTGGGAGGTTTGTATCCCTCTGGTAGTTCTACATCCGACTGTATGCATAGGTCTTCATAGTTCAAACCTTCTATTCCTTTGTTGACTTCAATACCCTGAACTCGGCTTGTCATATTCTTGAGTTCTTCAGCCATGTTTTTAATGAGTAGGTCAGGATTCCGGTGTATAAGAGACTGGTTGGATAGAGTAAGGTATGGTTTCTACGTATATAGGGTTGCTTTGATGGGCGCCAGGGACTTGGGTGTAATGATGGTTATTGGTGGAGTTTTGGGGATCGGGAATGGGTTATGGTGTGTTTTGGGGAGTATGGTAAGTGGTGGTTGGTGGGTACTGAATTGGTTGATGCTAATGTTGTGGTGGAGTATTTATTGGCAGTGGATTGAGAGTTTGGGGTGGAGTGGCGTATTGATTCGGTACTGGAGGATTTTGTAGATGTTGGTTTTGTGTGTTTTGGGAGGTGCTGGGTTCTTTGTGTTTTGTTGGTGTATGTCAGGGACATTTAGGGTGAGTGATAAGTTTGCCAAGTTGCGAACCTGCTCAAGTTCTCCTTGCAGTTCCAATATCTTTTGTTCTAGTCTCAGGACTAGATCATTTGGGGCCGGAGTACTACGGCCATCTGAAGTTTTTGTGTTCTCAATATTCTCCTTCCGGATACCACTTAAGTCATCCATTTTTGCTTTTCCTCTGCCATTTGTATTGCTTGGAGGAGGAGGAGGTGGAGGGCCTCTAGATCTGGTGTGATATGATGATGAGGCTAGTATGAGTGAACCAACCTAAGGGGATGGGAATAATCAAAAAATAAAAAGATAACAAGTCAATGAGGGTTCTGAAATGTTTGCAGTATTTAAACACATATTGCGGGAATATAAATTCGTGTCCTAATTTGGGAAACCTCGTTGTGCACGAGGTAGGCCTAGTGACAAATAGATTTGGAAAACTTTATATACCAATAAATGCTTCATTTCATACTGTAAAAATAGACAAATCCCAAACGACACTAAGATAATAGAAAAAATAAGTCGCTACTAGCACTTGGCCTTATTACATTTCAAGAAAGCAAATAAATCTAGCCTATTTGGTCCCAAAAAGACCTTCCCCAGATTTGATCTTCCTAACTCCATCATACAGGTCCCCCAGCTCACGCAGACCCAACAGAAAGTAGGCTCTGCCCAGATGTCCTCCTTCACCCCCTTCAGCGTTCTGGCAATCCTCGATCCTCTTTATGACTTTACCTTCTAGCTCCACTATTCCTCGCTCCAGATATTCCAGTTTCCTGTTGGAAGTGACTGCCATTTCTTTCCATTCTTCAATCAACCTCACATTCCTCTCATGTATTTCCCGATGCTCATTCTCAGAGTCGTAGACCCTCTTGTGTAGCCTGTTGTATTTGACTTGAGCTTCAGCTTCTTCGTCTATGATTCTATTCCCTCAACCGGCTCCTGGCATCACCATTCCTTTTAGATTTTCCTCTAACCATGCTGGGTAGAGAGGTTCACATCACGCATGATACCTGTCTGGCTCAACGGTGTTCTTTTCCATAATAATTTTGCAGTACCACATGTGCTGAGCTTGGCACTTGTAAGGGATGTCGTCGTCTTGAAATTCTGCACTGAAATGACTCATCTTGGCAACCCTTAGTAAAACCTGTTTCCTGCCTTCTTGCCTCATAACTCGGATAGGGACATAATGTTATATCCCTCTCAACCCAATCAGCACCAGGTGTGGAGCGTCCCTGGATCTGATGATGAATTCATCTGTTAGGAACTATTCAAACATCCATTGCACATGTTCCTCGATCAGATTGTCGAAGAACTCTACCCATTCTTTGGCACTTTCCGGCTGAGCAAACCTGTCTGGAATGTAAGTCATCCGCTTGGGGTGATGGAAGGCAATATGGTCGTTCTAAGCCCTTCGCGGAAATTCTTGGCGATAGAGACCCTTTTGAAAATGTTCTAACAACCACAACTGCAGCAACAAGTTACAACCCTCGAAATGCTTGACCCCTCTTTGACAGCTCTCTAGAGCCCTGTAGATGTTGGTTATGATCATGGGGACTATAGTGTACGTCTGTCTATTGATCCCTTCCATCAGATTCTTGGCGACCATGGCTAACCTAGTGTGGATTCTTTCCATTTTCATTGGGAATACTATTAGGCCCAAGAAGCATACAATGAATACGAACACTCTGCCGTGAATGTGGCCTAGAGAAGTGAGAGAGATCTCATCATGGTAGGTACGGTAGGACTTGCCATGGCCATACCTATTATACAGATATTCGAAGGGTATGTAAGACTCCTTCAGGCATACCAAGTCAGCATTTTTCTTACCCAAGTATTTTCTTACATGTTTCTTGTCACTTGAGGAAAGGTCCTCCCACCAATCTAGCAGCAATGGTGGAATATTGCTAATCATACCAAATCTGGGGACCTCGTGCCTCATTTTCTGCAAAAACAAAAGGGTTAGGCCCTTTCCCCCCACCAGACTTGACTATTTGTCCATTCATAATTAGCATATTGTCATTTAGTTCTCCAAATTAATGCATAGAACGTGGTTGTGTCCGTTGGGATTATGGAAACCCCGGTGGACTTTGAATAAGACTTGTCTTAAAGGATTATTATGTGGATAACATATTAATCCGACGAGGTTTGACCATGATGCATGCACAACTATAATCAGAGTAAGGTTACTATGGGGGTTTAGACTGGTACCCTCAAGCGGACAACTTGAGGGGGAAAGGCATGGAACTGTCGACTACACCGCTGATCGACTGGTTTTACCGCAAATAAGCCTTTCCGAATTTAAGGGTAATAAATAGAAAGAGCGCAACCACTTATCAAGCGTTGCTATAGGATTTAATACGCACTAGTGGAATATGATGTGGAGCATGATTTATGCAACAGTAAATAGCATATAATCAAGTATTTGCACATAGGAAATAAATACAATGTTTAAATAATTGAAAGACAGTTATGGAAAAGAAATATAAATAAACAAGTCAGTTTCAGGGATAAAAGAATCATAAATGCTTAAAAGGAAATAGATAGTTAAATCCAAATAAGGGGAAAAGGGTACAGGATAAGGCATGCTTGGACTAATTCACAAAAGATAAGTTCGTTATGGTAAGAGCCTAATGGTATCCCCAGCAGAGTCGCCATGCTGTCGCGCCCCCTTTTTTTCCCTTCGCAAAGAGAGAGAGAGAGAAAGAGAGAGAGAATTCCGGGTTTCGACATTCATGGAGGGTAATAACTCTTTTCCTTTTGGGAATTGGGTTTGAAGAGTCGCCACCTAACGGATTATGGTGCGTTAGGGCACCTAGAGTGATTAACTCTTATACTAGTTTGCATTACTAGAGATTTAGAGTAATGGCTCGAAATAACCTTGAAGGAAAGGTGTTAGGCACCCCTCTGGGTCCACAACGGTGGGTTCCGACCGAACTTATAATTATGAATTAGTCCTTAAACAAATAAATAGTTAAACACGTACTTGCAAACAAGGGCATGTTTTGGACACTATATGACTCAAAGAATTTGAACAAGTTGCATATAAAAGAGTACGGTTTAAACATCAGGAATTGGGAAAGAGGGGTCCTAGGTTGATTAGCCTATAGGATCACCCCATACAATGCCCGATAAACACTCCTCAATGAGGGGCTACACATGACATTAGCACGTAGTCATCATATCCTTTCTACCAAGTCCCTCCCCTTGGTCGTAGCCTAAAGCGTTCTAGCAACCTTAAAAATGTCCTATGCGTGCACTACTCGTCCCTTCCTCATAGCCCTAGAGGTATTTTAGGACCTCTACTTTTGGACAGTTCTAGACCTTCCTAAGATTTTAAAGGATAAAAATCTAAGCGTCAATCAAGAACAAGTAGGACTGCATTTAAAGAGAACAGATTATAGGCTCACAGTCACCTCCACAAATATAAGAAGTAAATGCACGTCTTCAAACAACAGTCAGGTATTTAAGAGAAAATCCTAGAATATGATATCTAGGTGAGCAGGGATTATGCAGTATTGACTTAGGACAAAGTGTCAAAATCCTATTTGACTTGCCTACTGATTTAGACCTGTTAAATCTGAACATTTTTAAATGACAAAGCACAGTTTCAGAGTTGCAGAATTTAAATCGCCCTACAGGCTTGCCTAAACGCAGAACAATGATGTTCTAAGAGCATGATATCTGCATTGATACAGTAAAACAGTGAACAGTTTTTAAACGGACACTTGGGGATCCTACAGACATTTTTTCTGGTGGTATTGATTTAAGGCAGTGTTTGAAAACTCATTTAAAGAAGAGGACAATTGATTAAACTAATTCAGAATGAACTAACATGGATTAAACCGATTTGTTAACTAGATTGATTTTGAGTTCTACAGGCAGGATTTCTGATTTTAATTCCTATAGGCATGGTATCTAATTGTTAAGATCTGATTTTCGAACTTATAAGCATGATTTCTAGTAAGACGAATGTAAACACATGCTGTAATAGAAATTGAACTCAAACACTTTACACTATATAGGCATGATATCTAATTATGAAGTTGATTTTAACCCTATAGACATGGTTTCTATTATTGAATCCATTTAGATCCTATAGGCATGATTTCTAATATTGTGAAAGTAAAGCAAACATAGCATGCGCATTAACATAATCCTATAGGCATGTTATCTACCTAATTTACCCAACAAATATGACTACCCACCCATTTTCACTAATCACCCTAATGTTGTTTACAAATAATTATTACAGACCAGCTGAATAAATTACATAAACAAATAAAGAAAAGAGAAGAAGTTAATTATAGGGAGCCTGAAGCAAGCCCAAATGAATACCAAGCCTCCAATAGCCTCAAATGACAAAGTTCCATAGATAGTATCTTGTCTAGGTGTGTCAGAGTTCCCTAAGGACTTCAAGGATCCCGTGCAGTGCTTACACCTAGACCTTTCTCAAACAAGAACTAATTTAAGTGCAGTGTGGAAAGGCCAGCTCTGACATGCCAGAGTTCAGAGAAATCTCAAGGATCTCAAGGCAGTACACATGCCAGAGGGGCAGAACCTAATATTCTAGGAGTAGCGTGAGAGTGTTTGACATAGTTTTGTTTTGAAAATAGTACAGAGATGACTTCAAAAGTAGGAAATTTTTTTCTTTAGAAAACAGGAAATAACTTAGTGGTAAAAGACAGTTTGAGAAGATTATCAAGCAACAGACAAGAAATTGGTCATATTCAGATCACTTAACAACAGAAGTTCACATAGGAATGAAAGGGTTGTGGCATATAAGAATCACTTCAGGGTACAGGGATATGTTATAGTCACAAACTGCATACACACTTAGGATCTTGGAGACTTAGTAAATAGTTTAGAACATAAATAATAGATGGCATGTCTTGAACAGGATTTAAGCATATAGTTTGGACATGCTAAGTAAAGAAGTAAGCAGAGTGTAAAACATGCATTGAACAAGACAGAATTTTAGACATATTAAGCAAAGGAGCAAGCAGGAAAGAGGGCAGAATGTAAACATACATTGAACAGGACAGAACTTTAGACATGTTGAGCAAAGTGATAAACATGAATACAAGTTGAAATCACAATTGATGGACTAATGCAGGAATGAAACACATAGGGCTTGATTTTCAAAACTTAATTAGGGACATACCAGTCAAGAAGAGCAGACACAAAGTATAGAGCAGTGTTGTGCAATAACTAGCCTTGGCTTACAGCTGGCTAGTTCAATAGAAGTAGCAAGTAATAGAAAAGAGCAGAAAGATTAAGTATAAGAGAGAGTTTTTGAACTAGTGTTTGTTGTTATCTTTTTTTATTAACTTAGAATTAGGGGGTTTATATAGTAATCAAAACTTAACAAATAAGGTAAGAGATCATTTAAATAGCAAAATCAAGGAATTCACATGTAAATCACCAAGATCTTCCCTTAATCAAGGGACAATTAAATCAACGACAAAACTTACTAAGTATTTAAGGAAAATAATCAAGTTTAGGTATAGAATAGGTAATTAGGGGTAAATGCACATCAGTTTAATTAAGGAAACAAATCAATAAATAATCAGCGGAATACAAACATAGCAGGGAAAAAAATTAAGGCAGGAAAATTCAATCAAATTGAGTAAAGAGGTAAGAATCAAACGTTTAAAGGAAAGTGTTCAAATTAAATCAGAAATTAAGGGATTCAGAATAATCAAGGGTTCAGTCGAAGATAAAGTCACGAAAGAATCAGCATGCTTAGCTTATAAAATGAGGTAAAGCATGAGTAGTCAGGAATTGATACATAATTTCAACAAAACAAAAGTTAAACAACACTGATTCAAGGAGAAATATACAATTCTTGCACGAATGGTCAGTATGAACACATGTACATAATATTAGTGAAAGTATGAACTAGGAAAATTTAGTAGAAGCATATTAGGACAAGAAAATCACGAGAAGTCACAAGAACCCAAGACAAGAACACAGTCAGATGCAACAGTACTCAGAAACCAAATGGAAAACCCTAGAAAATTAGGGCTTTCAATACAAATGGGCTAGAGTTGTAGCAGACTTACAAAATTAGTCAAAATATACGAGAAGTAGAAGATTAAACACAAAAAATATCAAACAGTTCTTAAAAGAAAATCCGGAAACCCTAGCTTTAGGAAAAGATGAAAATCATACGATTTTGTAAAGAATCTCAAAGTTATTGTAAAACTCACATGAAAAAAACCCAAATCATCTTAGATCTGTATAGATCTAAGAGGTTTAGAAAAGAAATTAGGGTTTCGAAGAGAACCATACAAAGATGATGAAACATACTAAGAAACCCATAGATCGTAACTATTATAGGATGATCTTACTCGGAATCTCACTGAAGTGGCCTAAAACAGGTGAGAGAGGACCAATAGATGCAAGCCACTAGCCCTGGTCCCTTGAGGGCCCTGGAGATGGCAAGAACAACATGAGAGAGGCCATCGGAGGCCTGAGAGGCGGTGAGAAGTCATTAGAGATGGCCATAGATGAGTGACGGTGTTTGGAGATTAGGGTTAGGTTGAGAGCGTTTGAGAGCAGAGAGGATTTCAGGGCAGTGGGTGTGTAGAAATAATTTAGGGTTAGGGGTTATTGGGAATAAAAAAGAAGGTTTCAACGGGGGCCGTTGACCTAAAGGACCAACGACCACGATCTGATGGGGCTTTGGGTCGGGTAGGTGTTCCTAAGTTGGGCTGGGTAATTTTGGGGTCCGGTTCGACTGAATTGGGATTGGGGAAGGGTTGGAATTGGGATGAAATTGAAATGAAATTAGGCTAGATTTTAAATAGCCATTTTAATACTATATAATTTATAAGAAAATAATAAATAATTTCTGAAAAATAATTTCGTGTACTAAAATGGTTTAAAATAGTTATTTAATATTTTAAAAATATAAAAGACCATTGTATGTATTAATAAAGTAATTATGCATTAATAGGGCTAGTATGCAAATATATGCAAACTAGCTTTAAAAAAAGTAAATGCAATTATAAGAATGCACTAAAAATATTTAAACAATATTTTGGCATAAATATAGAATTTAGATGGATAAATCACCAGAAAAATAATTTGAAGTGTAATTATTGGAAATTTTATGAATAAAAAGGAAGAAATAAATCAATTTGGAGCTTTTAAAAATTATAAAAATTGCATAAAAAATTATAAATGCTCATGCATGCTTATAACTACATATATGCTATTTTGAAAGTATATATAAGTATTAAAAATTATAAGGAAAAATTGGGTATCAACAACTCCTGAAATAGCAAATATCTTAAAAGAGGTCAGACACCATCACAATTTAATGTGGTTATTGCACGTTTAGATAATTATGTTCCATCTCCTGAAAGAAGAGAAGTTTTGATAATATTAATCCATTCCCTGAAGTGAATGTGACAATATTAATAAAGCTTGTAAATATGAACACGCTCTTAATGTAAATATATTATAATTCACCTCCAGAAAAGGTAATATGATTGAGAGAATATATACTCAACATTTCGTATTTTAAATTTGCTCCTGAAGTAGTAAAACAATTTAAAAAAATCCCGAAGCAGGAAAATATTATGAAGTGGTGTCTTTTTTTGCTTAAACAAAATAATGCGCTATTCAAAGTTATTTTTGAAATATATTTTCATTCCCTGAAGTGAATGAAGAAATACCACAACTCACCTCCTAAATAGGTAGAATAACAGAGGATATAATTATTATTTTTGTGGCAAAAAAATCATTGCGGCACGTATCTGTTGTACGTCATGGTTAGTTGTTATTGATTTGCCCAAAGAAAATAACAACTCATCCTTGCCCAGATGGATGTAATGACCATGTAATTGCCGCTTTGATACAAAATATTCAGATTCTAATGGAATTTCTCCCTGAAGGAGATATTTATCAAAAAGTCGGTGGTAAAAATACGTAAATTCTTATTTTTTGTCATATATAAATTTAGAATTGTCTTTAAATTATTTCTTTAATTATGATTTTCTCTCATGATAGCAGAAGTGTCTGAACGTATTTGATAGTACAAAATGTATCAAAAACTCCTGAAGAGCTAATTGTTTGTCTAGAAGACATATGACACCAGTAGTGTCCGAATAATCTTAGATTGTGGATAATAAATGAAGGCTCTCAAAGATCTAATATACAAATATGTCATTCATATTATATGGTTATTATCAAAATATATGTTGTAGTAAACCCGAAGTTTACTAATGCAAATGACTATAATACTGAGACTACAAATGATTGAAAGATTGAAAATCTTCATATTTTCACAATCATAGGGAGTAAAATAATATTTATGTGAGAAGTTGCCCGCCTTATTCTTCAATTTGTACTACATCATGTATCACAGTAAACTAAAAGTTTACTAATACAAAAGCAGTCACAATAAATCAGAAATTTTGCTCAGGCAAAAGTAGCTACAGTAAACCAGAAATTTACTGATACAAAAGTAGCCACACTAAATCAGAAGTTTACTGATACAACAATCAATGTCATAGTAAAAAATTGAAATTATCATTTTCCATATGGTTTAAATATGATGAGATAATTAAGAATTCAGATCAGCATATACTGAAGAACTAGAGGATTCTTCAAGAAATCTCTTATTTTGTTTGTTCTCATAATAAATTGATTATACCAGCTAAAGTTGGAAGTTAGACACCTAAATTCTGGAATATATAAAAGGTGAATATGAGATCATCACCTATCATGTGAACCACTTATAGAAGCACATATGAGATGGTTACATGTGTGTTTATTGTCAACCTGCAGTTTGGCATTTGAAATTGCATTTCTCAATTTAGAGCAAAATTTTCAGATTATGGAATCAAGACAATTCATCTTGATAATCCTGGTTTATATCCAAGCTGGTTTAGCATTGGTTACCTCCTATTAATATCTAATTATTGCTTATGAGAACAAAGTTTCATATGTTAGTCTATGATTTTCTAAAATGCATACAACAACACTTGTATGCATCCGACCAATAAGATATGATAAGTTCTCCCCTCACAATTGGTTTAAGATCAGAAACTCAATATTTCTTCTATCTAATAACTTTTGATGTGTGGTATATAATTAATTTCTCTACCATACTGCACAAAAATAGGTTCCCCAAAGAAGATTGAGGATATATGTAGTTTTTCTAACATTTAGGAGATAAAATAAGTAGCTGAAAAATATAATATATGAATCGAATTATCATTAATATGATCCTTATTCAGAAGATAATTCAAGTCAAATGCCAGAAGCATTTGCTGATCCGAAATTAAATATCATATTTCAGCTGCAAATGCTCCTATTAAAATTAAAATCCCTAAAGGATAAAATTTATTGCACGAATGAAGCGTAGCAAAAAGATCGATTCCAAAGGTAACAATCCTTGAAAAATGATCGGAGCAAATGATCAAAATGATTGTAATGAGGAGGAAATGAGCTCTAGAAGAGCCCACGCTATAACATTTCATGAAACTCAAGTACCTGAAAATAAAGAAAATGATGAGATCTCAACAAGCTATGTCACTTAAGAACCGATATAAAATCAACATCGACAATATATTTGATACAATATAGTGCACAATATTGTAAAAGATTGTGAGGATCAGACATGTAGTCCAGGCATTTGAAGATATCATGCCATTTAAATGCAAGTCATAACCTATATGACTCATTTTATTAAATCTATATGAAGATCCCTGAAGGACTTAAAATGCCTGAAGCATATAATTCAAGGTCTCGAGAAATGTACTCGATCAGATTACAAAGGTCTTTGTACTGTTTAAAGCTATCTAGGCGCATGTGGTATATCGCCTCAGTGAATATTTGCTGAAAGAAGGTTACATAAGTGATGTTATTTGTCCATGTATTTTTATAATGAAAATGTCATAAGAATGTGTTATACTTGTTGTTTATGTTAATGACATAAATCTTGTTGGAACTCTAGAAGTGCTCCAAAAGACAATTGAATATCTTAAGAAAGAATTCGAGATGGAAGATCTTGGAAAGACAAGACTTCATCTTGGTCCGCATATTGAACATTTACCAAACGGAATCTTTATCCATCAATCTGCCTATATAGAAAGGGTCTTAAAACGCTTTTACATTGACAAAACACACCCATTGAATGCACCAATGGTTGTTTGATCACTTGAAGTGAATAAAGTTCAGTTCCGATATCCAGAAGAGGATGAGGAAATCCTTAGTCCTGAAATATCCTATCTCAGTGCAATTAGTGCACTTATGTATTTTGCTAATACTACAAGGCCTGGCACAGTATTTTCTGTTAATTTACTAGCAAGATATAGCTCTTCTCTTACATGGAGAAATTGGAATGAGATTAAGCATATAATGCGATATTTAAAGGGAACTCTTGATATGAGTTTGTTTTATGATAACAAAGGTAGTGCAGATCTTGTTGGTTATACATATACAGATTATTTATCTGATCCCCATAAAGCTTGATCTCAAACCGGGTACGTGTTTGCATATGGAGGTATTGTCATATCATGGTGCTCCATAAACCAATCTATTGTTGCTACTTTTTCAAATCTTTCTGAGATAATAGCTATTGATGAAGCAAGTCGGGAATGTGTATGGTTGAGATCAATGATTCATTTTATTCAAGAAAAATGTGGGTTGGAATGTGGTAAAAGACCTAGAATTTTATACGAAGACAATGCTACTTGCATTGCCCTATTAAAGGGATGTCACGACCGGGATTTCTCACCCTCGGGAGTCGTGATAGCGCCTACTCGTAGAAGCTAGGCAAGCCACGAAGTATAGAAATTTTTAACTCTTTCATCTTACTCCTTTTTAATAGCTTGTATTAACAAGTGATCAACATTTAAATAATAGCGGAAAATGAAATCAGCGGAAGACTTAGACTAATATAATACCAAAATAAATATGGAAATGCCAACATGTGTCTCTACCCAGAAACCGGTGTTACAACATTCACGGACTATTTATGAATACTACATACAGATGTCTGAAGAAAAGAAATATAGTCTATCTCCAATACAAATGAAAACAGAACAGATAAGTAGAGAGAAGAGACGTTGGGCCTGCGAACGCCTGCAAGACTACCTCCGGATCTCTGTGGATTGAAGTCTGACTCCCCAAGTGCTACTGTCCCGGTGCTGCTCCGATATCTGCATAGAGTGCAGAGTGTAGCATCAGCATAACCGACCCCATGTGCTGGTAAGTGCCTGGCCTAACCCCGGCGAGGTAGTGACGAGGCTAGGACCAGACTCCAGATAAACCTGTGCAATAATATAATATACGACGGAAACTAAACAGGAATAAGCAGTTTAAATGGGAGGGGGTACATGCTTCGGGGAACACATTAAATCCAGCAAAAATAAAGAGAAATAGGAGAGGAACAACTCAAAATCTACAACCAGTCATAATAATACTGTTGCGGCGCGCAACCCGATCCAATATATATAAAATTGTTGCGGCGTGCAACCCGACCCAGTATATATATAACATTATTGCAGCGTGCAACCCGATCCAGTATATATAGCTTTGTTGCGGCGTGCAACCCGATCCAGTATATATAACATTGTTTCGGCGTGCAACCCGATCCAGTATATATAACATTGTTGCGGCGTGTAACCCGATCCAATATGTATAATATTGTTGCGGTGTGCAACCCGATCCAATATATATAACATTGTTGCGGTGTGAAACCAAATCCAATATATATAACATTGTTGCGGCGTGCAACCCGATCCAATATATTTATATACCTTAAACTCAACCATACCACGAGTCCTGGCAAGGGATCAACAATAACTACACTATCCCGACAAGGGGATTCAATAGTGAAAGTATATACGTCCCAGCAAGAGAGAATCAGCTATAACCAATCTTAACTCAACTCTTACTCATCTCAGTTAACACCAATACTAAATCATCAGTAATTTCCACGAAAACAAACTAAATCCTCACTTAATATCGGGAAGCACCAATTAAGCATCTGTAGAATCACTTAAGAATACAACATATATCAATTTAAGACTCACGGTCATGCTCGACACCAATGTATAGATACTCGTCACGATGCCTATATGTCGTACTCAACAAGAAGCAGGTAACAAATAGGACACAACTCCTAATTCCTCAAGCTAAGGTTAGACCGAACACTTACCTCGATGCCACAAACACAATTCATGATTCAATTATGGCTTTACCCCTTGATTCCACCACCAATTCTCTCGTATCTAGTCACAAGTTACTTAATTACATCAATAAACACTAAATGAATCAATTGGAATGCATGAAAATGCATTTTCTAAAGTTTTACCCAAAAAGTTAAAAATCACCCACGGGCCCACATGGTCAAAACTCAAGGTTCGAACCAAAACCCGATTACCCATTTCCCCACGAACCCAAATATATGATTTGTTTTGAAATCGGACCTCAAATCGATGTCCAAATCCCCAATTTTTGAAAAACCTAAGTTCTACCGAAAACACCCAATTTTCCCCATGAAAGTCATTGATTGTGAGTTGAAATCATATGAAAAGATGTTAATGATTGAAGAAAATGAGTTAGAAATCACTTACCAATGTTTTGGAGAATAAAGTTATTTGAAAAAATCGCCTCTTATGTTTTGGGGTTTTGATAAATGAAAAATAACTAAAAATCCCGTCTTAATATACTCATCTCAGACCCCCTGTGTAGATCGCACAAAATTAACTGTGGTCTCACAGCCTCTTAGACTCCCTGTACGGATGGCACAAAATCAACTGCGGCTGCACAACCTCTCAGATTCCCAGTGCAGACCGCATAAAATCCACTGCGGCCGCACAGCCTCCAGTGCGGACAACACAAAACTAGTGCGGACCGCACTAGTAGGTTCAGAGAGCTGTAGCTTTTTTTCTGAACCTCCAATAGTCATGTTTAAGCCTAAGACACCTGTCACCTCCTTTTTACTTACACCCCCGGAAGGGAGTATATATGGGAGTATTTTCCAACTTAAAGTGACAATTGAAACAGGATTATTTTATTAAAAATTCAGAGTCGCCATTTGGGTTAGTTTTATGGTGTCCCAAGTCACCGGTTCAAATCCCGAATCGAGGAAAAGATTGACTATGTATTACGGTCTGCGAACCAGAAATTCGGGCAATGAATTCTGTTAACCCGGGAGAAGGTGTTAGGCATTCCCGAGTTCCGTTGTTCTAGCACGGTCGCTCAACTGTTACTATTGTCATAATTATCCGATTTTAGTACATGTTTTATCCCATGTGCAAATTTTAGTTTTAACCGCTTTTATTCATTTTTTAAGGAAAATTGCAACGTTATTAAAACGCGTCTCGAACCACGTCACATAAATACACCCATGGTTTTTGACATATTTTAAAATCGTTAAGATTTGGATATGGGTCACATAAATGCACACCCGAGTTTAAGAAGGTAATATTATTAAAATACGCGCCTAAAGCAACTAGCGCATTTTAAATTTGCGAGGGCCATGGAAATTTGCTAAATGGCGTGCCTCGATTTCTAAAGAACAAGCATACCGATGTAAATGAGAGCCGTGCAATTGAAGATTTTGTTTGATACGGCACACCTCGATTCCAATTTTTTTAAAGGGAGTGCAAAACTAAACTTTTGAGGGCCATAAACCTTGTGTTTGGCTATTGTGGCACACCTCGAACTATTTGGAAAGTCTCATTAATTAAAAGGGGAAAATTTATCAAAGCTTTGGACCAAAAATTAAACTACTTAAAAGGTGGGTCAGTAGCGAGAGAGAACGGATGCATGAACATAAGAGAAGCAGCTGATTTCCAACTCAGGCCCAATCATGGGCCCAAATCCTTGGGGAAAACTGGGCATCAACGGAAAGTAGGACTCCAGATTGAGTCCCTGGCCAAAGCAAGTGATGCTTTCACATTTAGCCACGAGCTAACAGATTTCCCTATTAACCAGTAATCAATATATCAAGCTACTTTTTAACACTATCAGGTACAACTGTTTGATTGCAGATTTATCAGATGCCTATTTTGGATTCGAATACAACTGGACTTGCCTATTCCTCATGGAAATTCAAACCAAGGCCTTTCGGTACTAACACCATTCAATCCACACAGGACAACATGCTAGTTATTTAAATTTCTAAAAGAAATTTAACTTAAACTCATTCTTCAAGCAGTGAGTACCAGAATCAAAGATGGAGTTGACATGCAAATACCCATTCTAACTCACTCTGTAGCCTTTTATACTCAAACAAAGCTCGACTTCAGCATTTGAAATAAGCTGACAATAACCTCAATAAATTTCCTAGCAAAGAGATCTGACGACTAAACTTAAACGTAGGCATAAATTTCAATTAGAACTCAGAATAATGAGAACACAACATATAACCAAATTTGACTAAACCTAATGCTAACCAGGCATCCATAATAATTCAGAATCATGCTAAAGTTCGATTATACAATACCAAAGTCTAACTACTAACTCAAATGGCCAAAGTATGATCCAAATTTCATAATAGCCTTATGCCAAACATACTAATAGCACTCATTTACTTAAAACAGAATTCAATCTATTAAGACAGCAAACAGATTGCAGATGTAAAGTCAGAGCAAGACCATTAAATCAGCAAAGTATAAAATGTCATGCTTCGAATTTAGCTTTTCATTTCAATCTTCAAGTTCACTTCACAATATTGAGGCTCAAAGTAGATACCTGGATATAGCCAAAAGAAATACAAAATTTCAGCAAGGGAATGATGAGATCAACAGCAGTTGGGCAGCAAAACAATCATTAAAATCAACTCCAACCAAGAATGAGGTGCAGCAATGACAGTACCAATCAAACAGTAGCCCAGCAAGCTTTAAACCAACTTTGACGACCAGATTCAAACCATTTTTATACTCAGATGAGTCCAGATTGTTTCAGAAATTGAACAGAATTCTAAACAAATCACTGAAGAGACCCAATGAAATAGTAAAAATCAGCCATTTTGCATTTCTGTGTTTTTGTTCTTAAAACTCTCAAAATCAAGTCATTTTAGCCCTCAGATAAGTTAGAACTCAATTCAGGAGTGGGAAATCTAAGAAATCACCAAGGAAACTCAATGAAACAGTAATCTTTTACAGCCGTTTGTATTTTTTTTCCAGAATTTTCTCTATTAAGCCCTGCCTTTCAATGCAAGAAAGCATGCCTTTATATGCCAGGAAGTAGGACAGCTTTCAAATTTTAATATTCACCCCCTTAGTCCCTTTCCAATTCTCATTTTTGCTGCTTAATCCCTAAATTTCTGACTTGCTGGCCAAGTAAGACCTTTTATTTTCAGCTTCTAGGAAGCTTCCTAGACAGTTATTAAAAGATTTTCTTAGCAATTACCCAAAATAACCCTCTGAGCCCTGTTAATTACCCTTCAAAATGTGGGTTAAATTGACCCAACTAGATTTGGTATGGGTCTGTGAATCCAAATTAAACCCCACTTGGGCTCTTGATTTTCAGAACCCAATTCAATTTAAGCAAAGATTCCCAAATTCAAAAACTGACCAAAATTCCCAAAAGAAGAAATCCGGAAACCTTTTAAAAATGCAATCAGACAAAGACGAGGGTGAATGAATTAATTAGTTTAATCACATAATAAGAAATTGACTAAGTTATAGGCCTAATTAACTAGGTGATTAAACAAATGATAAAAATGAGGCAGTAATCATGCTATTAACACAAAGGGACTAAGCAAACAAAACAGGATCAAGGGACGGACTAAAAAAATCAGAGAAGCAGGCGTTCACAAAGAAGACAAAGAGAAAGAAGAAAAGGAAAACAAGACAAAGGACGGAACATGACTTGGACTCCGACGGTCTAAATGAATTTCAAACAGACTAAAGAAAAGGGACGGAGGAGGATAATAAAATAGTGAAAGAAAGAAGAATACAAGAGGGGAAAAAACTTACCAAATCAGAGCTTGAAAATTATCGGAGGCCAATGACTTAACCAAACTAATGTCAAACGTTTGTTCTTTGCCAAGAACAACTGAACGACATTAATTTTGTCGAGTCCAACCTTCAAAACTGGAAACAGTTACACTCCACGTTCGTGCATACTGCCAGGTCTGGCGAAAAACTGACTTTAACCTCTGGAGGTCAAACTCAAATTTAAGATTTGAGATGTTCTAGTGATATTTGAAGGAAGTGGTTTAGATAATCTGAAAGAGAAGGGGACATGGAGTTTGGGGTGTAAATTTGGGGCTAATTGGATGAGTTAGGGTTTCAGTCGTTCTCTTTGATTCAAGATTCGAGAGGTTGGGCTGGGATTCAAGGGAGGGGGTTTGGAGATTTGGAAAGAGGAGAAGGAGAGGAATCTATGGTGTAAAAATGGGGTCGATTGGAGCAGCGCCGCCGGCGGAGGCGATTTCCGATAGGCGGCTCACGGCAGAGGCGGTGAGGGGTTCTCTGAGTGTGTGTAGGGACGATGAGAGGGGGTAGGGGGTGCGTTTGGACACTAATATACTAAAGGGAAGCCAGTTCTCGTCCGTTGGATTAGGAACGATCAACGACTCAGATCAAAACTTAACGAAACGACGTCGTTTGATTAAAGGGGAAGCCTGGACCGGGTCCAGATGGTTTTGGGCTGGGTAAGGGGCAATTTGGACGGGTTTCAGGGGTACAGGGGTTTGGGCTTGGAGATAATTCAATTAATTTTGGCCCAAATTCCTTTTCTTCATTTTAATTTTTTTCAAATTTTCTAATTTCTTCTAAATTAAAATTAAAATAAAACCTAAATTAATTCCTAATCAAATTATCCTATCGCATTAAATTAACTAACTCTAAATAAAAATTATCACAACTAATTAAATAGCAAATTAAAGAAAAACTACCAAAATTCGAAACTAAAAATTTAAAAATGCAAAAATAAGTTATTTTTGTGATTTTTTCTATTTTTATAAAACACTAAATTACTAATTAATTCAAGAATACAAAATTAGATCCTAAATGCAAATGCAATATATTTTTGTATTTTTCATAAATTAAATAAAATAAACATGCACAAACAAATGCAAACAATAACGAAAAATACTACGAAAATCTACGAAATTACAAATAATGGAAAAATTTATTTTTCTTGAATATGTGGGAATAATTCATATAGGCAAAAATTACGTGCTCACAGCTGCCCCTCTTTGCCCGGAAACACAAAGAGTTTTCGTGCAAAGATAAAGTGAGTGGATACGAACGATTTTTGCCCGTTTGAATATTCCGTGGGAAGCATTTTTGAAGGATTTGACCGCACCCTGCTTCCGAGGTTGCCTACATATCCTTGGTTATAAAGGAATCAGGTCAGTGTAGTTCGTGAAGTTTTGGTAGCTAGGACTACCATGAAGTTGTGATTTCACTGTTGCTGTTGCTGCTACTGCTTACTGAACCCCCTTATTACACCATGTCAAAATAAAAAGAAGCTAGACTAGACTATGATCTATGCATTACAAAAATACTATCTATATCTTCAAAATTGTTCTTGTGGTTCTTGTTGTCTTGTTGACTTGTATTCTCCTAGTGGAATCCCCTTGTTGCCGCCTTGAATTATACTATGAGATGTTTCCCTTTCTCCAGGTGGACACCTGATTGCTGAAACTTGAATATATTCCCTTTCTCCAGGTGGACACCTGACTGCTGAATTTGAGAAATGTATTCCCTTGTTCTTTAGGTGGGCGCCTGATTGCCAAACTTTGAAAAATATATTCCCTTGTTCTCCAGGTGGGTGCCTGATTACTGAACTTGAAAAATGAATTCCCTTGTTCTTCAGGTGGGTGCCTGATTGCCAAACTTTGAAAAATGTATTCCCTTGTTCTCCAGGTGGGCACCTGATTACTGAACTTGAAAAATGTATTCCCTTGTTCTCCAGGTGGGCGCCTGATTGCTGAACTTGAAAAATGTATTCTCTTGTTCTCCAGGTGGGCGCCTGACTGCTAAATTTGAGAAACGTATTCCCTTGTTCTTCAAGTGGGCGCCTGATTGCCAAACATTGAAAAATGTATTCCCTTGTTCTCCAGGTGGGCGCCTGATTACCAAAACTTAAAATGTATTCCCTTGTTCTCCAGGTGGGCACCTGATTGCTGAACTTGAAAAATGTATTCCCTTGTTCTTTAGGTGGGTGCCTGATTGTCAAAACTTGAAATGTATTCCCTTGTTCTCCAGGTGGGCGCCTGATTGCTGAACTTGAAAATGTATTCCCTTGTTCTCCAGGTGGACGCCTGATTGCCAAAACTTGAAATGTATTCCCTTGTTCTCCAGGTGGGCGCCTGATTACCCAAAACTTGAAATGTATTCCCTTGTTCTCCATGTGGGCGCCTGATTTCAACGAAAATAGACAAAAATAGAGAAAATTTTCTGCCCCAGTTTGGTGGCTGGGCACATCTGTGAGTGTTAATTGACATGTTACCAAATATCTCTATGAATATGAAAGCTAAATCCCATTATCCAGGAGGGTCCTGAAACTCCTAGTTAAATGATGGCTTTAAAAATCTAAATTATATCTTCTAAAGGTGTGACTCCTACTACATCTTGTTATCTAAGAAAGTCTTAAACTACATCCCATTATCCAAGAGGGTCCTGACAACAAAAAATTAAATCCCATTATCCAGGAGGGTCCTAAACACTTACAACTAAATCTCATTATCCAGGAGGGTCCTGAAACTCCTAGTTAAATGATGGCTTTAAAAATCTAAATTATATCTTCTAAAGGTGTGACTCTTGCTACATCTTGTTATCTAAGAAAGTCTTAAACTACATCCCATTATCCAGGAGGGTCCTCACAACAAAAAATTAAATCCTATTATCCAGGAGGGTCCTGAACACTTACAACTAAATCCCATTATCCAAGAAGATCCTGAAATTTCAAATTGAATCTTATCCCTAGCATGAAAACTTCAAAGCCAAACTTATATTTCCTCAAGGTAGAGCCTAGCTAGATCTTGTTACTCATGAACGTTTTGAATTTTAACTAAGTCTCATTGTCCAGGTGGGTCCTGAGAATTTAAAAACTAAATCCCATTATCCAGGAGGGTCCTGAGAACTTAAGATTAAATCCCATTATCCAGGAGGGCCCTGACAACAAAAAATTAAATTCCATTATCCATGAGGGTCCTGAAAATCAAAAATCAAGTATTATCTTAAAAGTGACAATTTTATGGCTGAATTATATTACCCTATACCAGAACTTACACTAAATGTTGTTATCTAATCGAAATCTTAAAGTTAAGTCCCATTATTCAGGAGGGTCCTGACAACTCTTAATTGAATCTTATCTTAAACATGCAAACTTTGAAACAAACTTATATTCCTTGGGGTACATTTATGCTAGATTTTGCTACTCGTGATTGTTTTGAATTTTAAACTAGGTCCCATTTTCCAGGAGGGTCCTGAGAATTTTAACTTAAATCCCATTATCCAGGCGGGTCCTGAAAATCAAACATCAAACCTGTCTGGTGCTTGCCTTTCCCCTGCGGAGGATTTCTCCGGAACAACCGAAATTTTCCGACCCTGTTTCAATCAAAGAAATATCTTGTCAGTTTAAAATGTGGTGGTTAGTTGATGGCATTTTTTTGTTGAAAGTTTCTCCGCTGTCGTGCTTTGTTTTGATTGGCCTCCTCTAAACTGGCTAAGAACCGCTTGCCTTTCCGGCTGACTTTCAAACCCCTATGACTTTAGGTGACCCGAGTGTTCTATACCTGAACCGTTGTTTCAAACCTCTGAACCATTTAACTGAACCTTTGCATCTCCCATGAAATTACTAAATCATTCTGCCAATAGAACTTTTGTTGGCACTTTATCCCACTTTACATCATGCTATCTTCGATATACTCTTGCCGCACTGTGCTTCGCAATTTTTGAAGCTGGTAGTGATCTTTGAAATTCCTTCTTATTTGTTTAAATAGAACTGACATTGGGAACATCTTAGAGAAATAAACCCAAAAGAAATGAAATGCCATGACTTTCAGAGTTAACGATAAGAAAATCCAAAACTGGAAGACTATCTGAAGACTTATCTGAGTGGAGCAGCTGGCACCAATGATCATGACATGCATTTCGGATTAATCGGCCCGATCTGTCCAACCAATCAACTTTCAGTTGCCATACTTTGTTGCCCCAGAGTTTCCATAACCTGATTTCTTCACCAAAACTTTGACCTTGTTCGGCCCGCGATGCCTTGAAGGGTTTTCACCAACAAGCCTCTCTCATTTGTTCATCTCTCAACTCACTTTCGCCTTACGGTGCCCATGAGGGGTTTCACCAATAAGACTCTCTCATTTTGATTTCTCTCAGCTCTCGTCGCCTTATGGTGCCCGTGAGGGTTTTCACCAATAAGACTCTCTCATTTTCAATATTTTTTGCTTGGACCAGAGTGTTGCCCTTGATATGAATCACCTCAACTTGCTTGACTTGGCATCTCTCGAAGACTGATTGAAAGGTCTTTCTTTGGACCATAATACGGGCATTTGGATAGGGTGAGAAAGAAAGGATATCAAAGGCTCAAAACAATTCGAATGGGTTCAAGATTACAATTTTCGGAATCAGATTTCTGCCCACAACTTCTGCCCCAGTTTCTTGTTTAGGGACTTTTGGATTCTTATTTTGATGGGACCGAAACGTGGGGCTGCCTACGTATCCTTAAAAGGAATCAGGTCGAACGTAGTTCATGTCATAGAAATTACTTTGTTGTTGTGATTTTCTCTTTTCTCTTTCTTTTCTTTCTCATTTTGCTTTCTTTCCTCTTTTTGTTGTTTTTCTTCTTTTTTTCTTTCTCTTTCCATTCTTTTCTTTCTTTTTCATTCTTTTTTTTCTCTTTTCTTTTCTTTTTCTCTCCTGTTTTTCCTCTCTCTTTTTCTTTTTCTTCCTTTACTTATCTTTCACGCTTGTGTTTCTAATATTTGCTATTGATTCCGAAAAAGGGGTATGAAAGAAAAATAAATAAGCCTCAAAAGGGGGTAACAAAGGATAAAGTGTTTAGATAGAAGAACAAAACGCCTTCGTCATTCCACATCTTCAAAAATATGCCAAGTACAAACAAATATAAATTAACCAGAGAAAATCATACATAGTATCTCTTGACCACATCGGAATTGATGGCCATTTCTATACACTTGCCTTCTATATCCGTTAAATACAAAGCGCCATTTGACAACACTCTAGTTACGATGAATGGCCCCTGCCAGTTTGGAGCAAACTTGCCTTTGGCCTCAGCCTGATGTGGAAGGATACGTCTCAATACTAACTGGCCCACTTCAAACTTCCGTGGATGCACCTTCTTATTATATGCTCTGGCCATTCTCTGTTGATACAACTGGCCATGACACACTGCTGCTAATCTTTTCTCATCAATCAGACTCAATTTTTCCAAGCGGGTTTTGACCCACTCATCATCATCGATCTTAGCCTCCGCGACAATTTGAAGGGATGGAATTTCCACTTCTGCGGGTATCACTACTTCGGTGCCATACACCAACAAATAAGGAGTCGCCCCTATTGAAGTGCGGACAGTAGTGCGATAACCCAGCAATGCGAATGATAGCTTTTCATGCCACTGCCTAGAACTCTCCACCATTTTTCTAAGTATCTTCTTTATATTCTTGTTGGCCGCCTCAACTTCTCTGTTTGCCTAAGGGCGGTACGGGGTAGAATTGCGATGTGTAATCTTGAACTGCTGACATACCTCTTTCATCAGATGACTATTGAGATTAGCCCCATTGTCTGTATTGATCACCTTTGGTATCCTAAACCGGCAAATGATATTTGAGTGCACAAAATCAACCACCGCCTTCTTGGTTACAAACTTGAATGTTTTAGCCTCTACCCACTTAGTGAAATAGTCGATGACCACCAGAATGAACCTGTGCCCGTTTGACGCTGATGGCTCAATTGGCCCAATGACATCCATGCCCCGTGCAACAAAAGACCACGGTGCAGACATCGTGTGTAATTCAGATGGTGGAGGATGAATCAAATCTCCATGCACTTGGCACTGATGACATTTACGCACGAAACTGATACAATCTTGCTCCATAGTGAGCCAATAATAACCTGCTCGGAGGATCTTCTTTGCCAACACGTACCCACTCATGTGCGGTCCACAGACTCTAGAATGTACTTCGGTCATAATAGTTGTAGCCTGCCTAGCATCTATGCATCTCAGTAGCCCAAGGTCTGGAGTTCTTTTGTATAGAACCCCTCCACTGAAGAAAAAACCGCTTGCCAACCACCTAATTGTTCTCTTTTGATCACCTATGGCTTGTACTGGATACACCCCCATCCTGATGTATTCCTTGATATCGTGAAACCAAGGTTCCCCATCGAGCTCTTCTTCCACCACATTATAGTAAGCATGCTGATCGTGGATCTGAATCTACAAAGGATCCATATAAGCCTTATCGGGATGGTGCAACATTGACGCCAGAGTAGCCAAAGCATCGGCGACCTCATTGTGAATCCTTGGGATATGCCTGAACTCTATTAATTGAAACCGTTGGCAAAGATCCTGCAATCACTATCGGTACGGTATGAGTTTTAAATCTCGTGTTTCCCATTCTCCCTGAATCTGGTGCACCAGAAGGTCCAAGTCACCCAAGACCAAGACTTCCTGGACACCCATATCCACAGCCATCCTCAAACCCAAAATGCATGCCTTGTACTCAGCTATGTTATTAGAACAGTAGAACCGAAGCTGAGCCGTAACAGGGTAGTGATGCCCTATTTCAGAAACAAGTACTGCTCCTATCCCAACGCCTTTTATGTTAGCAGCCCCATCAAAGAAAAGTTTCCATCCTGGATTTGCAATCTGTTCCAATTCATCAATGTGCATTACCTCTTCATCAGGGAAATAGGTCTTCAAAGGTTCTTATTCCTCTTCCACAGGATTATCAGCCAAATGGTCGGCCAATGCTTGTGCTTTCATCGTAGTCCGAGTCACGTAGACAATGTCAAATTCTGTGAGCAAAATCTGCCACTTTGCGAGCCTCCCTGTAGGCATAGGCTTCTGAAAGATATACTTTAACGGATCCAAATGAGAGATGAGGTAAGTAGTGTAAGATGACAATAATGCTTCAACTTCTGTACCACCCAAGTAAGTCGCAACACGTCCTCTCAAGATGAGTGTACTTAACCTCGTAATATGTGAAATTCTTGTTGAGATAATAGATGGCCTGCTCCTTCCTGCCAGTAATGTCATGCTGACCCAATACACAACCAAATGAATTGTCCCGGATCGTCAAATACAAAATCAAAGGTCTCCCTAGTTCTGGCGGGACCAACACAGGTGGGTTTGACAAGCACCCCCTTATCTTATCAAATGCTTCCTGACATTCATCTGTCTACTTGACTGCAACACCTTTAACAGTTTGAAGATAGGCTCACAAGTCGTCGTGAGCTGAGCAGTAAACCTGCTAATATAATTCAATCTCCCCAACAGACTCATTACCTCAGTTTTGTTCTTTGGGGGTGGCAATTACTGAATAGCTTTGATCTTTGACGGGTCTAATTCAATACCTCGGCGGCTGACTATGAATCCCAACAACTTTCCAGACGGAACACCGAACGCGCATTTTGCAGGATTGAGCTTGAGATTGTACCTGCGAAGCCTTTAGAAGAACTTTCTCAGATCTCTGACATGGTCAAACTGCTTTCTAGACTTTACAATCACATCATCCACATAAACCTCGATCTCCCTGTGTATCATGTCGTGAAATATGGTCGTCATTGCCCTCATGTAGGTTGCCCCAACATTTTTCAAACCAAATGGCATGACCCGATAGCAGTACGTTTCCCATGGCGTGATGAATGTCGTCTTTTCTGCGTCCTCTTCATCCAATAAAATTTGGTGGTAGCCCGCATAACAATCCACAAAAGAACCAATCTCATGTTGGGCACAATTATCGATCAATATATGGATGTTCGGCAATGGAAAGTTATCCTTGGGACTTGCCTTGTTGAGATCTCGATAATCAACACACACCCTGGTCTTGCCATCCTTCTTCGGCACAGGAACAACATTGGCTAACCAGGCGGGATACCTGGTGACCCGAATGACCTTGGCCTCAAACTGTTTGGTGACCTCTTCCTTAATATTCACACTCATATCAGTTTTAAATTTCCTCAGATTCTGCTTGACAGGGGGGAATGTCGGGTCAGTAGGCAATTTGTGAACCACCAAGTCAGTGCTTAGACCCGGCATGTCGTCATAGGACCATGCAAAAACATCTTTATACTCGAACAGTGCTTTAATTATCTCCTCTCTGAGTTATGGTTCAAGATGGACACTTATTTTAGTTTCCCGGACATTATCTTGGTCCCCTAAATTGATTGCTTCTGTATCACTCAGGTTAGGCTTGGGGTTTTCTTCAAAATGGCTTAATTCTTTACTAATCTCTTCAAGGGCTTCATCCTCGTCATATTCTGATTCACCATCACACTCTATTTCTTGAATTACTATTTCAGAATTAGATTGGCTTTTAAGACTGGGACAGAGATTCCTCGTGCATGTCATATCATTGAAGCTAGCATAAAAAGAACTGTACAAGGAAGAAAAGAAAAACAAAAATAAAACTATCAGGAAGGAAGAAAAGGGGAAATTGCATTTCATTGAAATTTAAGGATAACAAGGTTTATACATCCAAATGGACGGAACATAGAATCTGAATTACAACCCTGGAGTAATCCAGATAAACTAAAAGAAAATCAAAGCAAACTACCAAAACTCCTTCCTGATAGGGAGAGGAGTAGCTTCCCAATTGTTAATCTTTGCACTGGGCCCAACAAACTGCACATCCGCTTTACTCGAACCCTTTCCAGCTTCCACCATGTTCACATCGGCGAATAACCTCTCGAACTTTTCAATCAAATCTCTATCTACATCAACCACTGTACTGGGAACTGTTGCCACTAGGCGTTTCTTGGTGCTAGGCCTAACAAATGATCTGAAGAGCCGTGGGATGGGCTTTGGGAGGACCTAGGCCCTCTGTTTCAACTTTCTAGCTCTTTTCACTTCCGCAGTTATGGGCTTGAATCCCAAACCAAATGTATCCAAGTTTTTGGGGAGAGACACCGGCTGTACGATACCTTGTAGAGATGCACCCAAACCTTTGCCCAGTACAAAACCATTTTTCAACATTTCGGTAGCTACCATGACTGATGCGGCAGCTACCCTCGGGGTTGGAACGCACTACCCTTCTGGAATTTTCTCTACCGATACCGTGTCAAAAACCTGATAAACCCATGGCCCCTTGTCGTCCTCGAACTCTATGAACGGAACAATGGCATCGCTGGGAACACACCAATTATCTTTTCCGTGCACAATGATTTCCTGTCTATCCCATTCAAACTTGACCATTTGATACAGAGTAGACGGGACCGCTTTGGCAGTATGAATCCAGGGTCGACCTAATAGCAGATTGTAAGAAACAGCCACATCGAGCACCTGGAACTCCATGGTAAATTCAACTGGCCCTATTGTAAGCTCAAGCACTATGTCCCCGACTGAATCTTTCCCCCCACCGTCGAATCCCCGAACACAGATACCGTTCTTGTGAATTCTTTCATCATCCACCTTCAACTTGTTCAGAGTGGAGAGAGGGCAAATGTTTGCGCTGGAACCATTGTCAATAAGTACCCGAGTAACCACGGAATCTTCGCATTTCACTGTCAGATAGAGGGCTCTATTGTGTTCGGTACCCTCCATGGGCAACTCATTATCAGAAAAAATGACTCTGTTCAACTCAAATATCTTGTTAGTTATCTTTCCAAGTGGTTTACTGAGATTTTGTCAGGAACGTGGGCCTCATTCAGGATCTTCATCAAAGGCCGACGGTGCTCGTCTGAATGGATCAATAATGACAATAATGAAATCTGAGCCGGTGTCTTTCTCAACTACTCCACAATGGAATAATCCTGCACTTTCATCTTTCTCAAGAACTCCTTTGCTTCTTTCTCAGTCACAGCTTTCTTCGCCGATACCGGGTTGTGTTTGGAACTTTTAGCTTTTCTCAACTCTTCGGGGGCAAAGCATCTTCCCGATCGAGTCAAACCATGGGTCTCATATACTTCTTCTTTAACTTCTTTCCCCTTGTAAGTCACTGTCACTCGTTCATAATTTCACGGGATCGCCCTGTTATTGACTATTGGTAATTGAGTTACCGACTTGATGATGATAGGGTCTATGCGGGCACCTTTCACAATTACAACAGGCTTGTTTGCCACTCCCGGCACAACTACTTTTGCTCTTTCATGTTTCCCTGCGACGTCACTTGAGGACCCCTTCTTGACCACCACAGATGGTTCACTATTTTCCCCATTCAACTTGATTGCAGACTTCTCACTTGTTGACTTTTTGAACGGCCTGGCATCACTGGACCGAATCATCATGACAGTTTGTGAAGGTTTATTAGGCTCCCCTTCCTTATGCACTATCTCAATCATATTCGTCTCTTGATGAGCTGGAAATGGGTTCTGGTTGATATTAGGTGCCTCCGGAGCTTGGACCTCAATCCGATTAGTATCGATGAGCTCTTGAATAGCTATTTTCAATTGCCAGCACTTCTTTATGTCGTGACCCAGGGCACCAGAATAATATTCGCAACTCACGGAGTGATCAAGATTCCTCGGGGGAGGATTTGGCAATTTTGGTTCAATCGGACTCAGCATACCCTATTGTCTCAACCTGCAGAACAAACTAGTATAGGATTCTCCCAATAGAGTGAAAGTCTTTTTCTTCTGCAACCTCTCATTCTTGGTGGCCTGATTGGGCCGGAAACCTGTTCCAGGTGGATTTCGGTAGGCTCTTGGGGGTGGATAGGCATTTTGTGGAGTTGGGTGGATACTTTATGGAGCTGGAGCACGCCATTGCGCGTGAACGGGAGGTTGAGTGTATGTTTGTGCATGATAGACAGAAAAATGGGGATCTGGCGGTGGGTAGTAGTGTCGTGGTGGGCTATATGGAGTGTGGTGGTAAGTTTGGTGATAGGGTCGAAGCGGGTTGTAGTAATGTGAAGGGCCCCTAGCTCCGACCCAAGCTCCCGCCTCAATTTTCGTAACATCCTCTTTCTTCTTCTTTCCGAGTACACCCTCAGTACCGTTTTGAATGGCCTGGGTGGTTGTTTTAATTGCTGAGTAGCTCATGATTTTATTAGACTTGAGTCCCTCTTCTACCATGCCTCCCATTTTTACAACCTCATTAAAGCACTTGCCCACTGCTGACACCAAATGACCAAAATAAGTGGGCTCCAAGGCCTGCAAGAAATAATCATCCATCTCGCTTTCTTTCATCGGAGGGTCAACCCTCGCTGCTTGCTCCCTCCAACGGAATCCATATTCTCTGAAACTCTCACCAGGCTTTTTCTCAATCTTCGTCAATGACAGACGGTCTGGGATAATTTCAAGATAGTACTGAAAATGACAGGCGAAGGCTTGGGCCAAATCGTCCCATGTGTACCACTTATTGTGATCTTGTCTGGTATACCATTCCAATGCCGATCCGCTTTGACTTTGGCTGAAATATGCCATCAATAATTCATCTCTTCCGTCTGCCCCATTCATCTTGCTACAAAATCCTCTCAAGTGTGCTACGGGGTCACCGTGCCCGTTGTACAGATCAAACTTGGGCATCTTGAATCCTGCTGGTAACTGAACATCCGAGAATAAATATAAATCCTTATAGGCCACACTTACTTGACCTCCCAACCCTCTCATATCTCTGAACAATTATTCTAAGCTCTTGACCTTTCTGATCATCTCCTCATGTTTGGGATTTTTGGGTGGCTTCTCGGTTTCTGCTGGGAGATCAAGATGAGAGGTGTAAGAATATAGTTCCGGAACTTTGAAGGTGGGCTTAGGGGGATAATACTGGTTGTCGTGAGTTTGGAACAGAGGCTCACTGGAAGACCGGTGTAATGCAGCAGGTGGAGGTGCCACAAAGACGGGTGTGACTAGTGGAGGAGGGTATGGGACTTGTTTGGGTGGTGGAGCTTGTGATGTATGGGAAGTGGTTCCATAACACTGTTGGTAGAGAGGAAAGGCCGGGGACGAGTTCACAGTAGGAGGTTCCTGAGGTTGAGCCAATGGTGGGATATAAGCAGGGTTGATGGGATAGACCGGTGGTGGATGACCCTTTGCCCAGGCCTGGTATATTTCAGCCATTTGTTGTTTTAACTTATACATCTCTTCCTCATCGTATTAACATCTAATTCTTTCACCTCTTTTGACGGATCAACAATACTTGTCTTCGGTTTTTGGTTGGCCATATTCAGCTTGTCTTTCGATCGGGTGTTATAGGAGTGAGTTGCTAAAATGTCAATCAACTAACCACCTGCCTGGACTCAGTATATAAACAACAACCTTGTTAGCAATTAGGGCTTTAACAGATTAGTAACCGCACATTTTGGGGAATGAATGCACCTAAGCAGTTAACCATTTCTATTATGCATTTGATCGGGTGCTTGCGTCATCCCGGCCTTTCCTTATTTCCATTTGCAATTTCTCTCTTCCCCTTTTTTCTCTTTTTCATTCTGGCCTTTGCTTTTTCTTTGTTTTTATCCTATCATTTTCTGTTTTGCCATTGCTTCTTTCTCTTGGTTTTCTTATTTTCTCTCTTTTCTTATCTTTTTCTCTCTTGTTTTTCTTCTCTTTTTTTTCTTTTTCTTCTCTCTTTTTTTCTTTTGGTTATGGTCGAATCCTATAGAGATTGCCTACGTATCATGACCCCGCATGAATCAGACCGAGCGTAGTTCTGGGAGATAAGTGTGAAAGTAAATAATAAAACATTTTGGGATTTTTCAATTTTCATAAAAAGCAAATGCTTTGATTACAAAGACTCAAAACCAACAGACTACAAAAGAAACTAATAGACTCTGATGCAAGGACGAAATACCGACTCCAAATATAAACTATCATACTCCCACAAAAGAAAATACAGACTCAAAAACAACTGACAGACTCTAGCAGAAAGAAAATACAGACTCAAAACAACTGACAGACTTTAACGGAAAAGGAAATATAGACTCAAATGAAAAATCATGAATACATTAATGCTCCTAGTGCCCACGGGACATCATTCGATCTCGCTGCGGACCTATAGGCAAGATCCCTTTGAAGTCGATCCATGTCACTCATTATCTGTTTAACAAATGTCATCACTACCACAAAGAAAGTGGTGCAAGTCATATCCTCACAGGCTTGGCACTTCACAACAATGTAATCGGCGATGTTTTAATTCTCTCTCCTATGACACCTTTTTCTTACAACAAACGCCCGATCTGCTGGGCCCTGGCTTCCAAAGTTTGCTCGGCCACATGATTCTGCTCCTAAAGTTGTTGCAAATCTATTTCTAATTGTGCCAGTGATGTATAACAATGTTCCCTTTCAACCTTGAAGTCTTTCTCCTGTTTGATCATTTTGTTTTCCATGGCGATGACCCTTTTCTTTAATCTCGCGACCTCATTGTCGTACTTTTCTTTCAACTGTTTAACTAGGCGTGCTTGTTCATCCACGTTTTTAGCCAATTACTTTTGAGCCCTGGCTAGTTCACTTTCTACTTTGTTCAAATCAAAAATATAGTCACTCACTTTCTACCTCAGGTTACCTATAAGTTTTTCATCTTTGGCACTTCGGGCGGGGTTTTCTGCTGCTACTTTCATTTTCTGTATTTGGGCTCGAAGGGCCTCATTTTCTTTGGCTAGCTTTTCTTTTCACCTTCGTCTGCCGCGGCTTGCAAGCTATTCTCGAATTGAAGTTATTTGACTTGTTTCTCTATCTTTCCTATTGTGGCCCTGTACTCATTCTCCTTGGCCAACCAAGCCCATTGTTCTTGCGACGCCTCAATGAATTCCTGAATGTGAGGTCTTTTGGCTGATCTTTCTGGTTCAGCCCTTGCAGTGTTCTTCTTTCTATACAAGGCAAGATAGGCGGGTGAGACTTCGCCTCTAGATAGGTCACGCACTCGAGTGTTCACCATCAAATACTGGCATTCGTTCCAAATATAACGACCTGTTTCTTCATGAAATTGGTCGTCGGAACTAACCTCGACCGCATAAATACTAAGATCTTCATCTAGGTGCATCACCTAACACCTTCCCAACTGTCTCATCACCCGGTAAGGAGCGTAGGGCTGAATACCTTGCAAACCTATTAGGAGGAAATAAGGACCAGTGGCGGGCATATACACAATTTCTTCAACAGGAAGCCAACCTAGTGTCCATTCTATTTGTCCCGCAGTGATGGAATGAAAGCGAGATACCCAATCTCCAAACCCCTTTGGCAGCTTGAACCCTGAAATCCTTGTGTCAAACTCTTCAATGCAACTTTTCTCTGTGGATCCGTAACTCATATAATGAGGGCGATGACACAGGTGCTCGATCATCCACATCTATAATAGCAAATTGCATCCCTCGAAGAAATCTGCCCCAGCTTTACAAGCTGTGAGAGTTCGGTAAATCTCAGACACTATCATAGGGGCAAGAGTGCTCTTGGCGTTGGTAATCAAGACCTTGACGACTCCAGCCACCCGCAAATCGATATTCCCATCTTTTCGGGGAAACACCACAAGGCCTAGGAAAGCTACAATGAAGGCAAAACGCCTATGCTCATCCCATTTTGTTCGGTTCCCTTTGCTACAAACCCCTCTTTCCAGATCGTTGAACCCTCCTACATGCCCGTACCTCTAGTATATAAAACGTAGAGTGGAAAAACCACCCTTCAACTCGGAGTACGGGACTCCCTTGCTTACTTTTAGCAAATCCATGAATTTCTGAGAGTTAACGACTCTTGGAGCAATCAGATACTTATGCTTCAGCCCTTTAGTACTTTCCATATAACCTGCTATCTATTCCAAGGTTGGGGTGAGTTCAAAATCCGAGAAGTGAAATACGTTATGGGACGGGTCCCTAAACGTAACCAAAGCCTTTATGATGTCTCCTCTAGGTCTGATCTTTAACAACCCGGTGAGACCTTCCAAATGTAGATTGACCTTATCTTGCTCCGATTTTTCCAGATCCTCCCACCACATATGCAACTCCAAAGGGATCTTGTTCCTGACTGTTATCGGCAAACTTGGACTCGTGCTCATTCTGCACATTTATTAAGGTGATTAAGCAAAGATCAAGACTCATTTGACTCAAAGACAAAGTTGAAACTTTTTTTCTTTTTTTTCAAATTAAAAATAATATCCGATTTTGCAAATACGGCCTTTCAGCACCTCCAAGATGAAGATTTTAAGGCTGTGTTGGCTAACCGGCGAAAACCTTAAAAAATGACCATAGGCAGTTGTTCTTGCAAAAGCAGCCTTCCGGCGCCCTTTTAGGGACATTCGGCTATTTTTGACAGGAATGGCATCACCCTAATTATTTTCAAATAAAAGTAAATTTTTGTTTTTTTGGGCTATTTCTGCAAAAGGGAAGTTGGACTCAATGAGGGTTGCCTACGTATCCCACACCTTGTGAGAATCAAACTGGTATAGTTCGGGCAATTTTAAAACAAAAACCAACTTTTTTTTCCTCTTCTCTTTTTTTTCAAAATAAAATATTTTTTTTTCTTTTCAAAATTTCGGCAGAGTTTCAGTACATTGGTGTTTTCAAAACAGGTGATTATCTTACTTAGCCCTCACACTGTTGTTCTCTTTTTGTCAACTTTCTCCTATTATTCAAAAGTCGGTCAACATGAGACTCTGAAGCAAATAAATGCACAAGTAGCAAGTAAGATGCATCAAGATGGTCTTTTCATTTCAGGTATACCTGCCCTAGACAGACCCAACCCTTGTGTTGAATCTCCAAAGTCAAAATGCACATGATGCAAGCAAACGTTCCTACTAGGGATCCGACATGAGGTATTGTTATACTAGGTTTTAAAAAAAAACTGGGTTTATTTGTTCTAGACCTAGCTTACCCGAGCCGAGGGGTGGGGGCTGCGTACCGGTAATCAAAAGATCATACGGCTTTGCAACTTGTCCGAACCTCGTTCTATTTGGGATATGACACTAACAGAAAGAAGTCACGACCAGTGTGCACTTCTCGGGAGAGAGAAGAGAGGGGTTTCGTAGCAGTTTATATATACATTTCAGATAATATCAAAGCGGTAAAAAGCAATATTTAGCACATTAGGCTCAAACATGTAATAAAATCAGATAACAGATAAAACCAAATGTAACAATTCATCTAAGCTCGAATTCTTGACCCCTGAACCAGAGATTCTGGGTTTGGTCCCCAGCAGAGTCGCCAGAGCTGTCACACCTCCTTTTTACTTACACACCCGGAAGGGAGTATATAAGTGAGTTTATTCCAACTTAAAAAGTGACAATCGAAACGGGATTATTTTATTAAAAATTCAGAGTCGCCACTTGGGTTAATTTTATGGTGTCCCAAGTCACTGGTTCAAATTCCGAATCAAGGAAAAGATTGACTCTGTATTACAGTCTGCGAACCAGAAATTCGGGCAAGGAATTTTGTTAACCCGGGAGAAGGTGTTAGGCATTCCCGAGTTCCGTGGTTCTAGCACGGTCGCTCAATTGTTACTATTGGCATAATTATCCGATTTTAGTACATGTTTTATCCCATGTGCAAATTTTAGTTTTAACCGCTTTTATTCATTTTTAAGGAAAATTGCAACGTTATTAAAACGCGTCTCAAACCACGTCACATAAATGCACCCGTGGTTTTTGACATATTTTAACATCGTTGAGATTTGGATTTGGGTCACATAAATGCACACCCGAGTTTAAGAAGGTAATATTATTAAAATACGCGCCTAAAGCAACTAGCGCATTTTAAATTTGCGAGGGCCATGGAAATTTGCTAAATGGCGCGCCTCGATTTCTAAAGAGCAAGCATACCGATTTAAATGAGGGTCGTGCAATTGAAGATTTTGTTTGGCACGGCACACCTCGATTCCAATTTTTTGTTTTTAAAGGGAGTGCAAAACTAAATTTTTGAGGGCCATAAACCTTGTGTTTAGCTATTGTGGCACACCTCGAACTATTTGGAAAGTCTCATTAATTAAAAGGGGAAAATTTATCAAAGTTTTGGACCAAAAATTGAACTACTTAAAAGGCGGGTCAGTAGAGAGAGAGAATGGATGCATGAACATAAGAGAAGCAGCAGATTTCCAACTCAGGCCCAATCGTGGGCCCAAATCCTTGGGGAAAATTGGGCATCAACGGAAAGTAAGACTCCAGATCGAGTCCCTGCCAAAGCAAGTGATGCTTTCACATTTAGCCACGAGCTAACAGATTTCCCTATCAACCAGTAATCAATATATCAGGCTACTTTTTAACACTATCAGGTACAACTGTTTGATTGTAGATTATCATAAGCCTATTTTGGATTCTCATGGAAATTCAAACCAAGACATTTCTGTACTAACACCATTCAATCCACACAAGACAACATGCTAGTTATTTGAATTTCTAAAAGAAATTTAACATAAACTCATTCTTCAAGCAGTGAGTACCAGAATCAAAGATGGAGTTGACATGCAAATACCCATTCTAACTCACTCTGTAGCCTTTTATACTCAAACAAAGCTCGACTTCAGCATTTGAAATAAGCTGACAATAACCTCAATAAATTTCCTAGCAAAGAGATCTGACGACTAAACTTAAACGTAGGCAGAAATTTCAATTAGAACTCAGAATAATGAGAACACAACATATAACCAAATTTGACTAAACCTAATGCTAACCAGGCATCCATAATAATTCAGAATCATGCTAAAGTTCGATTATACAATACCAAAGTCTAACTACTAACTCAAATGGCCAAAGTATGATCCAAATTTCATAATAGCCTTATGCCAAACATACTAATAGCACTCATTTACTTAAAACAGAATTCAATCTATTAAGACAGCAAACAGATTGCAGATGTAAAGTCAGAGCAAGACCATTAAATCAGCAAAGTATAAAATGCCATGCTTTGAATTTATCTTTTCATTTCAATCTTAAAGTTCACTTCACAATATTGAGGCTCAAAGTAGATACCTAGATATAGCCAAAAGAAATACAGAATTTCAGCAAGGGAATGGTGAGATCAACAACAGTTAGGCAGCAAAACAACCATTAAAATCAACTCCAACCAAGAATGAGGTGCAACAACGACAGTTCCAATCAAACAGTAGCCCAGTAAGCTCTAAACCAACTTTGACGACCAAATTCAAACCATTTTTATACTCAGATGAGTCCGGATTGTTTCAGAAATTGAACAGAATTCTAAACAAATCACTGAAGAGACCCAATGAAACAGTAAAAATCAGCCATTTTGCATTTCTGTATTTTTGTTCTTAAAACTCTCAAAATCAAGTCATTTCAGTCCTCAGATAAGTCAGAACTCAATTCAGGAGTGGGAAATCTAAGAAATCACCAAGGAAACTCAATGAAACAGTAATCTTTTACAGCCGTTTGTATTTTTTTTCTAGAATTTTCTCTATTAAGCCCTGCCTTTCAATGCAAGAAAGCATGCCTTTATAGGCCAGGAAGTAGGACAGATTTCAAATTTTAATATTCACCCCCTTATTCCCTTTCCAATTCTCATTTTTGCTGCTTAATCCCTAAACTTCTGACTTGCTGGCCAAGTAAGGCCTTTTTTCAGCTTCTAGGAAGCTTCCTAGACAGTTATCAAAAGATTCCCTTAGCAATTACCCAAAATAACCCTCTGAGCCCTGTTAATTACCCTTTAAAATGTGGGTCAAATTGACCCAACTAGATTTGGTATGGGTCTGTGAATCCAAATTAAACCCCACTTGGGCTCTTGATTTTCAAAACCCAATTCAATTTAAGCAAAGATTCCCAAATTCAAAAACTGACCAAAATTCCCAAAAGAAGAAATCCAGAAACCTTTTAAAAATGCAATAAGACAAAGACGGGGGTGAATGAATTAATTAGTTTAATCACATAGCAAGAAATTGACTAAATTATAGGCCTAATTAACTAGGTGATTAAACAGATGATAAAAATGAGACAGTAATCATGTTATTAACACAAAGGGACCAAACAAACAAAACAGGATCAAGGGACGGAAAAAAAAATCAGAGAAGCAAGCATTCACAAAGAAGACAAAGAGAAAGAAGAAAAGGAAAACAAGACAAAGGACGGAACATGACTTGGACTCCGACGGTCTAATTGAATTTCAAACAGACTAAAGAAATGGGACTGAGGAGGATAATAAAATAGTGAAAGAAAGAAGAATACAAGAGGGGAAAAAACTTACCAAATCAGAGCTTGAAAACTATCGGAGACCAGTGACTTAACAAAATTAATGTCGAACGTTTGTTCTTTGCCAAGAACAACTGAACGACATTAATTTTGTCGAGTCCAACCTTCAAAAATGGAAACAATTACACTCCACGTTCGTGCATGCTGCCAGGTCTGGCGAAAAACTAACTTTGAACCTCTGGAGGTCAAACTCAGATTTAAGATTTGAGATGTTCTGGTTATATTTGAAGGAAGTGGTTTAGATAATCTGAAAGAGAAGGGGACGGAGAGTTTGGGGTGTAAATTTGGGGCTAATTGGATGAGTTAGGGTTTCAGTCATTCTCTTTGATTCAAGATTCGAGAGGTTGGGCTGGGATTCGAGGGAGGGGGTTTGGAGATTTGGAAAGAGGAGAAGGAGAGGAATCTATGGTGTAAAAATAGGGTCGATTGGAGCAGCGCCACCAGCAGAGGCGATTTCCGGTAGGCGGCTCACGGCGGAGGCGGTGAGGGGTTCTCTGAGTGTGTGTGGGGACGATGAGAGGGGGTAGGGGTATGCGTTTGGACACTAATATACTAACGGGAAGCCAGTTGCCGTCCGTTGGATTAAGGACGATCAACGGCTCAGATAAAAGCTTAACAAAACGACGTCGTTTGATTAAAGGGGAGGCCTGGACCGGGTTCGGGTGGTTTTGGGCCGGGTAAGGGGAAATTTGGACGGGTTTCAGGGGTGCAGGGGTTTGGGCTTGGAGATAATTCAATTAATTTTGGTCCAAATTCCTTTTCTTCATTTCAATTTTTCTAATTTCTTCTAAATTAAAATTAAAATAAAACCTAAATTAATTCCTAATCAAATTATCCTATCACATTAAATTAACTAACTCTAAATAAAAATTATCACAACTAATTAAATAGCAAATTAAAGAAAAACTACCAAAATTCGAAACTAAAAATTTAAAAATGCAAAAATAAGTTATTTTTGTGATTTTTTCTATTTTTATAAAACACTAAATTACTAATTAATTCAAGAATACAAAATTAGTATATTTTTCATGAATTAAATAAAATAAACATGCACAAACAAATGCAAACAATAACGAAAAATGCTACGAAAATCTACGAAATTGCAAATAATTGAAAATTTTATTTTTCTTGAATATGTGGGAATAATTCATATAAGGCAAAAATCACGTGCTCACAACACCCCAGAACCTACCCGAAACTCACCCGAGCCTTCGGGGCTCCTAACCAAACATACGTACTAACTCAATGACATCATACGAATTTATCCGTGCGATAAAATCGCCAAAATAACCTCAATAACAACGAATTAAGCCTCAAAATCAAAGAATTTTTTTCTCAAACTTCGTAAAACATCAACTTTTGCGATTTTGGTCTGAATCACGTCAAATGACATCCGTTTTCACCAAATTTCACAAGATCGTCTTAAATCATATATAAGACATGTACCGGGCGCCGGAACCAAAATATGGGCCCGATACCATCATGTTCTAATCAAATTTCATTTCAAATTCTTTTAAACAATTTCAGAAAATAATTTTCTTTAAAAAAATTCATTTCTCGGGCTTGGGACCTCGGAATTCGATTTTGGGCATACACCCAAGTCCCATATTTTTCTACGGACCCTCCGGGACCGTTAAATCACGGGTCCGGGTCCGTTTATCCAAAACATTGACCGAAGTCAAATTTATTCATTTTTCACATATCTTCACATTTAGGCTTTTCCGAATACGCGCCCGGACTGCGTACGCAAATCGAGGTGATGATAAATAAGGTTTTCAAGGACTCGGAAACACAGAATTTAGTTTAAAAGCAAGTGATGACCTTTTGAGTCATCACATTCTCCACCTTTAAAACAATCGTTCGTCCTCGAACGGACATAAGAAGAAAGTACTTGAGTCGGGGAAAAGATGGGGATAACGGCTCTGCGTATCGGACTCGGACTCCCAAGTTGATGCCTCAGGAGGCTGACCTCTCCACTGAACACGAACAGAAGGAAAACTATTCGATCTCAACTAACGAACCTGCCGGTCTAGAATAGCCACCGGCTCCTCCTCATAAGACAAGTCCTTGTCCATCTGGACAGTGCTGAAATCTAACACATGGGATAGATCGCAGTGATATTTTCGAAGCATGGACACATGAAACACTGGATGCACGGCTGATAAGCTCGGCTGCAATGCGAGTCTATAAGCCACTTCTCCCACTCGATCAAGAATCTCAAACGAACCAATGAACCTAGGGCTAAGCTTGCCCTTCTTCCCAAATCTCATCACGCCCTTCATAGGCGACACTCGGAGCAATACCCGCTCACCGACCATGAAAGCCACATCTCAAACCTTGCGGTCTGTATAACTCTTTTGCCTGGATTGAGCTGTACGAAGCCTATCCTGAATAATCCTGACCTTGTCCAAGCCTCCTAAACCAGATTCGTACCCAACAATCCAGCCTCTCCCAGCAAAAATCATCCAACCGGAGACCGACATCACGTACCATATAAAGCCTCATAAGGAGACATCTGAATACTTGACTGGTAGATGTTGTTGTAGGCAAACTCTGCTAAAGGCAAAAACTGATACCACGAGCCTCCAAAGTCAATGATGCAAGCTCGAAACATATCCTCCAAAATCTGAATAGTCCGCTCGGACAGCCCATTCGTCTGAGGACGAAATGTTGTGCTCAACTCAACCTGTGTGCCCAACTCTCGCTGAACTTCTCTCTAGAATGGCGAGGTAAACTGCGTACCTCGGTCGAAAATGATAGACACAGGCACACCATAAAGACAAACAATCTCCCAGATATAGATCTCAGCTAACCTCTCGGATGAATAGGAGACTGCCACAGGAATGAAATGCACTGACTTGGTCAGCCTATCAACAATGACCCATACTGCGTCGAACTTCCTCCGAGTCTGCGGGAGTCCAACAACGAACTCCATAGTGATCCGCTCCCACTTCCACTCGGGAAGCTCAATCCTCTGAAATAAACCACCATGCCTCTGGTGCTCGTACTTAACTTGCTGACAATTCAAACACCGAGCCACATATGCAACGATATCCTTCTTCATTCTCCACCACCAATAATGTTGCCGCAAATCCTGATACATATTTGCTGCGCCCGGATGAATAGAGTACCGGGAGCTATGGGCCTCCTCTAAAATCAACTCCCGAAGCCCATCCATATTAGGCACACAAACTCGACCCTGCAATCTCAAAAATCCCTCATCATCTAAGGTAACCTGCTTGGCACCTCCGCGCTGCACCGTGTCTCTAAGGACACACAAATAGGGATCCTCATGCTGCCGATCACGGATATGTCCAATAATGAAGAACGAGCGACTGTGTAAGCTAACATACGGCTGGGCTCAAAAACATCCAACCTCACCAACTGATTGGCCAAGGCCTGAACATCCAAAGCAAGTTGTCTCTTACCGACCGGAATATAAGCTAGACTGCCCGTACTGGCTGACTTCTTACTCAAAGCGTCGGCTACCATATTGGCCTTTCCTGGATGATATAAGATAGTGATATCATAGTCTTTCAATAACTCCAACCACCTCCGTTGCCTCAAATTCAACTGCTTTTACTTGAACAAATACTGAAGATTCTTATGATCCGTGAACACCTCACATGCCACGCCATACAGATAATGCCTCCAAATCTTTAATGCGTGAACAATGGCTGCCAACTCCAAATCATGAACCAGATAGTTCTTCTCGTGAATCTTCAACTGCCGCGAAGCATAGGCAATGACCTTGCCATCCTGCATCAACACTACACCAAGCCCAATACGAGATGTATCATAATAAACTGTATAAGGCCATGATCATGTGGGAAAACCAACACCAGTGCCATAGTCAGAGCTGTCTTGAGCTTCTGAAAGCTCGCTTCACACTCATCTGACCATCTGAACTGGGCACCCTTCTGGGTCAACCTGGTCATCGGGGCTGCGATAGATGAGAACCCTCCACGAACTGATGATAGTAGCCTGCCAATCCCAAGAAACTTCGAATCTCTGTAGCTGATGCTAGTCTAGTTCAGTTCTTGATTGCCTCAATTTTCTTCGGATCAACCTGAATACCCTCTGCCGATACAACATGACCCATAAATGCAACTGAACTCAACCAGAACTCACACTTCGAGAACTTAGCATATAACTGACTATCCCTCAAGGTCTGAAAAACCACTCTAAGATGTTGCTCGTGCTCCTCCCGGCTGCGGGAATATATCAAAATATCATCAATGAAGACTATCACAAATGAGTCCAAATAAGGCCTGAACACTCGGTTCATCAAATCCATAAAAGTTGTTGGGGTATTTGTCAACCCGAATGACATCACCAAGAACTCATAATGCCTGTACCGAGTGCGGAAAGCTGTCTTAGGGACATCGGATGCCCTAATCCTCAACTGATGGTAGCCAGATCTCAAGTCAATCTTCAAAAATACTTTGGCACCCTGAAGCTGATCAAACAAATCATCAATCCTCGGCATTGGATACTTATTCTTGATTGTAACCTTGTTCAACTGCCGGTAATCAATACATATTCTCATCGATCCGTCCTTCTTCTTAACAAACAACACTAGCGCACCCCAAGGCGAAACACTCGACATAATGAAACCCTTCTCAAGCAAATCTTGCAACTGCTCCTTCAACTCTTTCAACTTAGGTGGGGCCATACGATACGGCATGATAGAAATGGGCTGAGTGCCCGGAGCCAAATCAATGTAAAAGTCAATATCTCTATCGGGTGGCATACCCGATAGGTCTGAAGGAAATACCTCAGGAAACTCACGAACAACGGGCATAGAATCAATAGAAGGAACCTCAGAGCTGGAATCACGAACATATGCCAAATAGGCCAAAACACCCCTTCTCGACCATACGTCGAGCCTTCACATAAGAGATAACACTACGTGTAGAATGACCAAGAGTCCATCTCCACTCTAAACGAGGCAAACCCGGTAAAGCTAAGGTCACAGTCTTGGCATGACAGGCCAAGATGGTGTGGTAAGGCGATAACCAGTCCATCCCCAATATAATATCGAAATCAGCCATGTCCAGAAGTAACAATTCTACTCGAGTCTCAAGACCCCCAATCACAACTACACAAGAGCGATGGACTCGATTTACCATAATAGAATCACCCACCAGTGTAGACACATAAACATGAATACTCAATGAATCACTAGGCATGACTAGATATGGTGCAAAATAAGATGACACGTACGAGTATGTAGACCCTAGATCAAATAACACTGAAGCATCTCTATCACAGACCAGAACAATACTTGTGATAACCGCATCTGGAGCTTCAGCCTCGGGCTTCGCTGGAAGAATATAACATCGGGGCTGGGGCCCACCACCTTGGGCTATATCTCTGGGACGTCCTGCAGCTGGCTGGCCTCCACCTCTAGCGGTCTGCGCTCTACCTCTAAATCCTTTACCTCCACCTCTAGCACCTCTACCCCTACCTCTAGCTGGCTGGGCGGGTTGTGGAATACGTGGTGTCTGATCCATAGTACGGGAACCCTGCTGCTCCGATTGAGTACCCACCAATCTCGGACAAGCCCTCCTGATATGACCGTACTCACCACATTCATAGCATCCACCTGAGTGCTGCGGCTGAGAAAACTGAGACTGACCTTGGCGGCCTGAATGACCACCCCGAAAACTTTAAAGCGGCGGTGCACTGATAGGAGCTGGTGGTGCACTGTAGGACTACTGATCAAAATATTGCATCTGCGGACCACGGCTACCTAAAGCACCGTGAGAAACCTGAAGGACTGACTGAAAGGTCCTAGGAGGATGACCTCTACTATACGAATCTCTGCCTCCAGACGAGGCACCACTGAATCTACCTGAATGACGGGGCCTCTTGTCCGACCAATGACCACCTCTATATGCAATCTAAAGTTCCCACTTTCGAGTTCAACTAAAGATTCGTAGATAGTATTTCACTGTTAGCTACTCAGCAGAATAATTAAGAACATAATTAAATAAATAACCCAATATGATAAACCAATTTTGTCAAATTAAACTTCAAACAACAACATTCATGTTTTACCCACGACCCTAGAACAATGGGTCTTAGCTGCTCATACTAGTGTTCATCATAAATAAGTTCAATTTCATCACAAAATAGCAAAAACAAGAGAAGAAAAGAAGAACTTGATGGTCAAAAACTCCTCCTTGCCTCTTGCCTCTCTATCTCTTCCACTAAACTATGAAAAACTTTCCCCTTTAACCTTGGGCGAGCTTGACTTTATATAGGTTAAGTGGGTTTCTCCCCAGATTTCCAATTTTACCCCTAAATATTTTTTTTTCTCGGATCGGACATGCGCGAGCTCGCGCACAACTTCGCGCATTTCTTCGCGCGTGATTCTGCCTCAGCTCTTCTTACGCGCGAACTACTGCGCGACTTCGCGCGTCTGACGCTTGATTTCGTCCATTTTTCGTCTCGTCCTTGCGCAAACTCGACTCCGAGGGGTTGTTCTTGCTCATAAATCATTCCAATATCCTCTTGAAAGCAGTATATAGGCTCCTCATCCTGCAATGTATACATATCACAATTAGAGCCTATTTTTCATCAATTAACCATAATATGTCATTGGAATATAATCAAGCGGAAGCATAAACAATAACTAAATCACCTAGATTTTGCCTATTATCAACACTCCACACTTAATTCATTGCTAGTCCTCGAGCAATCAACTATACTTTCTAGAGAATCCTTCACTCAACCATTTCCCTTAACGCATTACACCTAGAACAATGTACATGTATTACGCCTAGCAGTGAATAATCCTAGCCCCAAAATCGACTCTCAAGTGACACGCAATATTCACACTTCCTCAAAGTACTCTACATAGAAGTCAAGACTTTCTTTTCCGTCACGAATCATATGCCCTCACAATTACATCAACAGAAACTGAGTTCAATCCACCACATTCAATTCATATATTCACATATATCAAGGAAATCACTCACTCTCACAAAAGAGGTCACATGCATGCAATTGGTACCATAAGCTTGCCTTTAATGTAAATCTCTACTAATGCAGGTTAGCTCGATCCAAAATCAATTAGGACTTTTTCATGGTTGTAATGTGGGCTAAGGGACGGGTAGGATGTATTTAGGAATAGTAACTCAACCCCTAAGCACTTAACACATCACATGAGCAATTTTTTTTTGCAAATTCTTCAACCCACTTCTCATTCACACACAATATCATCCCACAAATACTCCCTTCTTCTTTAAGCACTCTATTAATTCATTCCCACTAGCTGGAACAAGACACAATGTAATCATCTTTCCTTTTTTTAATTAGTTTATTCTTCTTGTCACTCAATTTCTGCTAGTGGTGTATTCGTTTACAACATAAGTGCACCTTTTATCCTTTTATTGGTTCCACTCAAAATCCACCCCACACTTATTTTCTTCTTACTTCTTTTAGCGCTCCTCTCACAATCAAAGTGCTTTAAAAGGTAAAAGGATCAAAACAATGTCAATTAAGAACAAAAGAGTATAGGCTTGTAATGCGGGTGCCAAACAAAAGTCTAAAGGCTCAAAAAAGGTTAACTAGGGACAAATTTTATTTTTGATAAGCAATTAAGCTCAAAAAGGTCAACTAAAGCCTAACATCATTTTTCAAACCGAGCGTCACCTCAAATTTCGCTTCAACTCACATACCGGGCAAATCAAAAATTTCGTGTTCAGGTGTGTCAACGCTATGGGTTCTCTTTCAAATTTTATTGCTCGTAGCCCATTTTCCTAATCTACAAATCAAAATGAAAACAAAATAAAAACTACATATGCCCAGTTCAAGCTAAACCCTTGGAAAAGAACCGCGACTTAAAGAAAAACCAAGGGGGAATTGCTACACTACCTAAGAAAAAATAAAAAATCTTTTTGTTGTTTTCTTTAGACTCACTTCCCTCAAGAAAATTGTCTAAAAGATCCATCATCAGGAAGAGCCTACAGATTTTTTTTTCTCGACTTAGTCCCTCAAGAACCCCGTCAAAAGGGATCCGCCTTCGGGCAGGGCCTTTTCTCTAAATTAAAAAAAAACTACTCCTGCTTAACAAAAACTATCAAGTCAACATGAAACACACAAGACAACCCGGAAATTAGTACAACTATATACAACATATAATGAAGGAATCCCCCACCCCACACTTAAAAAGAAGACATGTCCACATGGCTTAAAATTTAAAAGAACAGTGAGGTGAAGAGACTTCCCTGAAGCTTCACTCTTGATCAGAAACAGTTTCGGGGTTCACGTTGCATGCACGCCCCAAAGCTCGCAGTCAACCCATGAACTTCTTTTCCGACTTGAATTGTCGGTCAGCTATCGCGTCCACACGAGTGCCCAAATCATTTAAGGAGGTGCGTAGACCCGCCACCTCCTGCTCCAATGTGGTGTGCTGGGACACTTTGGAAGTTCCTGAAGAGGACGCCGCTCGTGACAGTTCTGCAGCTGTTGCGTGGGGCGCTTGGGCCTGTGCTTCGCCCTCCACATCCATTGGCTCTTCCTCCTCTGATGCATCAGAACCACTTTCATCCTCTCTACCTGTCGCTGCTGCTGAGGCTACCCCTGTGGTGTTCGTGCCAGGTCGGATCTTGTGGCTTTTCCTTACCAGCCCGTCCGCACGAATATTTTCAGGCACCTGCACATTCCTGCAAAGCTTAGTCACCAAATATGGGAAAAAGAAGCCATACTGGCATTGGGGGCATCGGATAAACATCTTGTCATGGATCACTTTGGCCATGTCAAAGGGAAGACCCTTGATGAAACACCAAATCAACGCAACCCGGGGTCCATTCACCTCCGTAGTATTTGTGGAGGGAATAAGGCGACTGTTGATCACATATAGCCAACTCTTCGCCTCTGGAGTTAAGACAGATTAATGGAACTTCTCTCCATGTTCTAGCCACTCTACCATTTGTCCTGGTGCACAAATTGCATCAAAGAAGCGCTCCCACTTGGCATCGGTTGGATTTCGCCCATATTCATAAAAGTCAGTGTTCTCAGGCAGAGGGTCGGGCGGTTGATAAGCCGTGCGTATCACCTCAATGGAGGCATCCACCGCCTTACGGTGCACTGTGACCACATGGTTGACATGCTCTGTAGATTAGCATAGAATTCGCATACAACCATTACATTAGCCTCTTATGGATCGTCAATGAAGGCTTGCAAACCCCGCTCCATCAACTCATTATACATGTGGGGGCATTGTTCCTTGAATTTTTTGATGTTGATGCCCCTCTTTGGAATTGCCTTCTTGGCAGCCTTCTCTGTAAAACGGGTCTGAGCCTCAGTGGAGACAAATTTGTTGTTGTCATAGGAATGTGTCGGAGCTGCCCTTTGGCGGCTTGAGGATGGACCCGTGGCTTGGCGCTTTTTCGATGGTGCCATAATACCTGCAAAACGTGGACACATTAGCTCATCCCAACAAAAATAGTGTGACTTGATGCGGTTACTCAGACTTCACACGCAAAATTAGTCACAACTACAGAATCATGCTCATTGAGGCCTTTCCACAAACACCTTGTGGGCATTAGGCTCTCACAATTTTTTTCTAAGGGTCTTGCATAAGGGCTTCCCACAAGAGCTCATCCATAACCCAAATCAAGTACTACCTACCCCACACTTACAACAAACTAACCCCACAATATATTTCACTAAGTTTGAACACGAAATCACAAAACACATCTACATTAAAGGCATAAGATACAACATGAAACTAAAATCTGAAAGTAGAAAGAGAAAAAGAAAGAAAACTAAAACTAGGGTTCATACCTTGTTAACAATCGTGAGAGAGGGAGATGCTGCTAATCTCGTGAGATAGGGGGATGGGTGTTGGAAGTTGGGAGGGTTTGGGAGAGGGGGTTTTGGGTTTTGTTTAATAGAAGGGGGAGGGGGAGTTGTTCTTAAACAAATAGTCAATTTAAACTACAAGAATAAAAAGAAAAACTAAAACTAAAGAGAAAAACAAAACGCCTGAAAAGTTCCAGGCTGAAAGGGTCACCCAGGAGCGCGAGCATGCGCGCGAAGTTTGCATCGCGTGCGTTTGTTCGCGCGCTTCCATTAAGTTCAAGCAGAAAGGTTCGCGAACTTGTGCGTGAAGTTTGTAGCTCGCGCGGTTCCGTTAAGTTCCAAGCAGAAAGGATCACCCAAGTGCGCGAACATATGCGCAAAGTGGGCGCGAAGTCGTGCTCCTGGGGATTTTTTTTACATTTATTGTCACCTGTTTTGCTCCTGGTTGATTGTCCTTTAACCCGCCCTTCGTCGCCTGCATTTGTTAGTAAGTTAAAGCTTAAAATCAAACACTACTACTATCATTGGGTTGCCTCCCAACCAGCGCCTTATTTAACGTCATGGCACGACGGTTACAACATTTTCTGAAGCATACTTCAAGTCCAATGAGGTCTTGTGACGTGCAAAGTCACCACCCCAGTAATGTTTTATCCATTTACCGTTCACTAAGAAAGTGCCAGTGGAACTCATATCTCTCAACTCCACGGCTCCACGAGGCTTCACGCTTACCACAACAAAAGGGCCTGACCAACGAGATTTAAGCTTTCCGGGAAAAAGCTTCAACCTCGAATTGAACAACAGAACTTCTTGCCCTGGATCGAACTCTCGATGTTGAATGTGCTTGTCATGCCACCTCTTAGTCTTTTCTTTAAACAATTTGGCATTCTCATATGCATGTAATCGAAACTCCTCGAGCTCATCGAGTTGCAGTAGCCTCTTCTCTCCAGCTAAGTCCCTATTCATGTTTAGCTTCTTTATTGCCCAATAGGCCTTGTGCTTAAGTTCGACGGGCAAGTGAAATGCCTTCCCATACACCAATCTATAAGGAGAAGCACCTATGGGAGTTTTGTATGTTGTTCGATACGCCCACAATGCGTCGTCTAACTTTCCGGCCCAATCTTTTCTATTTGCACTCACTGTTTTCTCGAGAATTTGCTTGACCTCTCTGTTTGAAACCTCCACTTGACCACTCGTCTGTGGATGATAAGCAGTGGAGACCTTATGCTTGACCCCGTACTTTGCAAGGACATTGTTTAACAGTTTGTTGCAGAAATGCGTACCTCTATCGCTGATCAACACTCTGGGAGTTCCAAAGCGTGTGAAGATATGCTTCTTGACAAAGCTTACCACTACCTTTCCATCATTAGAGGACAGAGCAATGGCCTCCACCCACTTAGACACATAATCAACTGCTACCAAGATATATCTATGGTCGTTTGAGTATGGAAAAGTCCCCATGAAGTCAATTCCTCAAACATCGAAAAACTCCACTACCAGGATGTTTTGCAGTGGCATCTCGTGCTTCTTAGTGATTGTCCCTGTTCTTTGGCACCTATCACACATTATAACAAAGGTGTGTGCATCTCTAAACAATTTCGGCCAATAGAAACCTGATTGTAGCACTTTTTGGGCGGTCCTGTCTCCACCGTGATGACCTCCGTATGACGAGGCATGACAACTATGGAGTATGGAACTCATCTCCTCCTCAGGAACACATCTTCGCACCTCTGGTCTGCGCATAGCATGTATAAGAATGGCTCATCCCACATGTAAAGCCTCACATCATGCAAGAACCTTTGTCTATTGTCTGGTGTCAATTTTGGTGGTGTCACCCCACTTGCAATAAAGTTCACATAATCTGCATACCATGGGACTATACTTGAGGTGATTGCCAATAACTGCTCATCAAGGAATGTTTCCTTGATTGCACCCCTTTCAGCCACATGGTTCTGATTTTCTAATCCGGACAAGTGATCAGCCACTTGATTCTCTGTTCTTTTGCGGTCTCAGATCTCTAAATCAAACTCTTGCAGCAATAGGACCCACCAAATTAGTCTCGGCTTGGCATCCTTTTTCTCAAACAAGTACCTGATGGCTGAATGATCTGTGTAGACGATGACTTTGGTCCCCACAAGATATGACCTGAACTTGTCAAATGCCCACACCACTGCAAGCAACTCTTTTTCAGTGACGATGTAGTTCATCTGACCTGGATTCAGAGTTTTGCTCGCACAGTAGATGGAGTGGAATATCTTATTTCTCCTTTGCCCCAAGACAACACCAACAGCTAAGTCGCTAGCATCGCACATCAACTCGAATGGCTGCTCCCAATCCGGAGCAATTATGATTGGTGCAATAAACAACCTTTCTTTCAGCTCCTCGAATGCCTTCAGACATGCATCATCAAATTTGAAGGCGACATCTTTCTCAAGCAACCTGCACAAGGGAGAGGAAATTTTTGAGAAATCTTTAATGAAACGATGATAAAAACCTGTATGGCCCAAGAAACTGCGAATGCCTTTGATAGATATCGGTAGAGGCAATTTTTCAATTGCTTCCACCTTTGCCTTGTCCACCTGCAAACCATCTTTGGACACTTTGTGTCCCAGGACTATACCTTCACGTACCATGAAATGGCACTTTTCTCAGTTTAGCACCAAGTTAGTCTCTTCACACCTAGCAAGTAATTTATCAAGGTCCATCAAGCAGTTATCAAAAGAGAATCCAAACACAGAAAAATCGTCCATGAACACTTCCACAAACCTCTCAACCATGTCAGTAAAAATGGCCATCATACACCTTTGAAAAGTCGCAGGTGCATTACAAAGACCAAAAGGCATTCGCTTGAACACATACGTGCCATAAGGACACGTAAAAGTGGTCTTCTCTTGGTCCTCTAGGGCTATAGCAATCTGATTATACCCCGAGTAACCATCTAAGAAGTAATAGTACTCCTGACCAGCTAATCTATCAAGCATTTGGTCAATAAAGGGGAGGAGAAAGTGGTCATTCCGGGTGGCATTGTTCAATTTTTTGTAATCAATGCAAATTCTCCACCCGGTGACAGCTCTTGTGGGTATCAAATCATTATTCTCATTAACTACTACAGTCATCCCCCCTTTCTTGGGTACACATTAAACGGGGCTTACCCATTTGATGTCTAAGATAGGGAATACAATACTTGCATCGAGCCACTTAATCACTTCTTTTCTTACCACCTCTTTCATAATTGGATTGAGTCGAAGTTGTTTCTCTACACTGGGCTTGTATCCATCCTCCATGAGGATTTTGTGCATGCAGAAAGCTGGACTAATGCCCTTAATGTCGGACATAGTCCACCCAAGTGCTCGTTTGTGCTCACGTAGCACTCTCAATAGCTTTTCTTCCTGCAATTTAGACAAGTCAGATGAAACAATAACAGGTAAAGTGTTAGAGTCACCCAAATAAGTGTATTGCAGGTGAGGTGGAAGGGGTTTAAGTTCCAATTTTGGGGCTTCCTCAATTGATGGCCTTGGAGGAGGCCCCTCTGGTCTATTCAAAGGCTCGAATGGGTGCGTCCCTTGCAGGTACGCACAAGATGTATCAAGGATGTGCATTATCTCTTCAACCTCCTCATCAGCCCCCAGGTTATTAAGTAACATAAGTGCTTTCTCGAGAGAATCGTCTAGATATACACTCGGATAACGAATCTGCACATCGGCCTCAACAACAGATATCATTGAGAGCTCCTCATAGTGGCGGGGAAGTTGGATTGCTATGTAGACATTGAAAACTGTTTCCTCGTCATCTACCCGCAAAATCATCTTTCCCTCTCTCACTTTGATAATTGCATCACCCGTAGCTAAGAGAGTTGCCCCAATATGATTGGAACCAGTTCATCAGCCTCATAATCGAGGAAAATGAAATCAACCGGGAAGATATATTTCCCAATCTGCAGCAACACATCTTCAATCACCCCTTCAGGGTGTGCTATCGATCTATCAGCCAGTTGCATCACAGTAGTTGGCCTTGGAGCTCCCAGAACCAATTGTTTGAACAAAGACAGGGGCATCAGATTTATTCTTGCCTCCAAATCACAAAGAGCACGACCCACATCAACATTACCAATACGCACAGGAATCATAAAGCTGCCAGGATCCTTAAGCTTTTGAGGGAGCTTATTTTGGACCCTAAAAGTGCACTCCTCAGTAAGTGCAACTATCTCAAAGTCAGTTAATCTTCTCTTGTGAGCCACTATATCTTTTATGTATTTAGCATACTTTGGAATTTCCCGAAGCACATCAACGAGTAGGATATTAAATTGAACCTTGCTCAACATAGAGAGGAATTTTGTGAACATGCGATCATCATTCTTTTTCTGCAATCTCTGGGGAAAAGGTGGTGGTGGTCTAGGGGCCTCCACTGGCTCTGAAACTTCAGCAACATTCTTTTGCTCTTGAGTCACTTTAGGGATCAACTCTCTCTCAGGTATAGGCTTGTCTTTCTTTTTCTTTGGCACTTCCTCTAGCTCCCTCCCGTTTCTAAGTGTAACTGCATTCACTTAAGGGTTCTTTTCTGTATCACTGGGGAGGGCGCATGCAGGTCTAGTGTTTTGAGTTGTTGCTAACTGCCCCATTTGCCTTTCAAGATTTCTGAAATCGGTCCTGAGTTGCTGGTTGTCAATCAACAACTTCTTTAGCAGATCATTGGTACTTTCTTCCATTTGTTAGGGTAGTCTCTGAGGCTGATTGAAACTCCCTTGGGGTCTATGCTGATTCTGATTCTGCTGATTTCCACCCCATGAGAAGTTGGGATGATTCCTCTAATTAGGATTGTAAGAATTCCCGTATTGTGCATGCTGATTCGGTGGACCTCTGTTCTGTTGCCCCACATAATAGATGGATTTTGGATTCGTTGGGCACATATCACTCATATGATTGTCACCACAGAGTTCGCAGCAAATAGACATCTGTTGTACGTGCTGCATTGTCTGTGGTTGCTGCATTGTCATCCGAGTCATCTGATTGGCCAGCTTTGCAATATCGGCTCTCATGGCTGACACTTCGTCTAACTCAAGTAACCCGGCTGATTTTTGCTTAACTGCCTTTCGTGAATCACCCTCACCTTGCTAGTTATTATCATTAGCAGTGAAGTTATTCAGCAAGATTTGGATTTCACTGTACGGTCTAGCCATGCAACTACCCCCACAAGCGGAATCAAGACTCATCTTTGAGGCATTATCTAACCCATCTACAAAAGTATGACCCAATACCTCGTCCGTCTGGCAATGATGAGGACAGTTTCTGAGCATCTTCTTGTACCTTTCCCATGTTTGACGCAGTGTCTCGCCCGCTCGTTGTTCAAACCCAAGAATTTGACTCCTCAATACCTTTGTTTTCTTAGTGGGGAAAAACTTGATTAAGAATTTCCTTGCCAAATCATCCCAGGTGCGGATTGAATTCGCTGGCTCTTTATTCAACCACTCCTTAGCTTCCCCAATCAGTGAAAAGGGGAAAAGTGTCAGCCTGACATAGTCCTTGGAAACGTTCGGATAGTTGTAGGTATCCGTAATTTCCAAGAAATTCTGAATATGCCTCTGCGGGTCTTCATGAGGTAAACCCACAAACAACCATGTGGATTGGATCAACTGCACCATGTATTGTTTCAGCTCAAAGTGCCTAGTAATGTCAGGCTTCACAATAGCCTGAGTCATATTAGCCAGACTAGGCCTTGCGGCTTCAATCACCGCGCGTTCTTCATTACCTGCCATCTCTATTGGCTGTGGTTGAACTTCGATGTCCAACTCTCTTTCAATTCTGGTTCTCGCGTCCACCTCCCTCCTCAACCTGTGAAGTGTTCGTTCAATTTCGGGATCAAAGGGAAGGAGGTTGTTTGCGCTTCTACTTCTTCGCATTCAATAGAAACTCTTGTATTTGCACAAACAAAGTGAACTGAAAGTTAAAACTCGAATAAATAAGTAATAAAAGCTCAATTCAGTCAAGTAGCTAATTTCTAAGTCCCCGGCAACGACGCCAAAAACTTGTTGTGACCAAAAACACCCACGCAAGTGCACGTGATCGTCAAGTAATAGAGTAGTGAATAGAGTATCATTCCCACGAAGACTTATGATTAACTGTTGACTGATTCAAACCCAATTTCTTTATCTACCCAAGAGATTGTTCACAAAAGAGAGATGTAATTGTTTTACTACTTAACTATAAAGAATTAATCTAACTAAAATAAGTAACCAAACAAATAGCAATTACGAGTAACAAACAGTAGGAGAAGATATTCCAGGGTCACGGGCATAGTCAACAATCGTGTTGTGTTCTTGGCTCAAAATGACTAATCAATTTATCTGGGTTATTGATTGACAGGGTTGATATTACTCATAAGAATCTGTCGAGTTCTTACTCGCCTATTCAAGTCAACTCAATGCCTATATGTCTATGGAATTAAGATTAACAAGAACGCATTTACAATTCCCGTATTTCAGCCAAACAAGGCAATTGGGTATATGTCTATCCCAATTGCAAATCCGTTCCCCGAGGCACGGGTTCAAGAACTTGCTCTATTTAATTCTATATGCAATCTAAAGTTCCCACTTTCGAGTTCAACTAAAGATTCGTAGATAGTATTTCACTGTTAGCTACTCAGCAGAATAATTAAGAACATAATTAAATAAATAACCCAATATGATAAACCAATTTTGTCAAATTAAACTTCAAACAACAACATTCATGTTTTACCCACGACCCTAGAACAATGGGTCTTAGCTGCTAATACTAGTGTTCATCATAAATAAGTTCAATTTCATCACAAAACAGCAAAAACAAGAGAAAAAAAATAAGAACTTGATGGTCAAAAACTCCTCCTTGCCTCTTGCCTCTCTATCTCTTCCACTAAACTATGAAAAACTTTCCCCTTTAACCTTGGGCGAGCTTGACTTTATATAGGTTAAGTGGGTTTCTCCCCAGATTTCCAGTTTTACCCCTAAATTTTTTTTTTCTCGGATCGGACACGCGCGAGCTCGCGCACAACTTCGCGCATTTCTTCGCGCGTGATTCTGCCTCAGCTCTTCTTACGCGCGAACTACTGCGCGACTTCGCGCGTCTGACGCTTGATTTCGTCCATTTTTCGTCTCGTCCTTGCGCAAACTCGACTCCGAGGGGTTGTTCTTGCTCATAAATCATTCCAATATCCTCTTGAAAGCAGCATATAGGCTCCTCATCCTGCAATGTATACATATCACAATTAGAGCCTATTTTTCATCAATTAACCATAATATATCATTGGAATATAATCAAGCGGAAGCATAAACAACAACTAAATCACCTATATTTCGCCTATTATTATGCAATAATATAATATACGGCGAAAACTAAATAGAAACAAGCTGTTTAAATGGGAGGGGGTGCATGCTTCGGGAAACACATTAAATCCAGCAAAATTAAAGGGAAATAGGAGAGGAACAACTCAATATCTACAACCAGTCATAATAACACTGTTGCGACGCGAAACCCGATCCAATATATATAAAATTGTTGCGGCTTGCAACCCGAACCAGTATATATATAACGTTGTTGCAGCGTGCAATCCGATCCAGTATATATAACTTTGTTGCGACGTGCAACCCGATCCAGTATATATAACATTGTTGCGGCGTGCAACCCAATCCAATATATATAACATTGTTGCGGCGTGCAATCCGATCCAATATATATAACATTGTTACGGCGTGCAACCCGATCCAATATATTTATATACATTAAACTCAACCGTATCACGAGTCCCGGCAAGGGATCAACAATAACTACACTATCCCGGCAAGGGAATTCAACCGTGAAAGTATATACGTTCCGGCAAGGGAGAATCTGCTATAACCAATCTTAACTCAACTCATACTCATCTCAGTTAACACCAATACTAAATCATCAGTAATTTCCACGAAAACAAACTAAATCTTTGCTCAATAACGGGAAGCACCAATTAAGCATCGGTAGAATCATTTAAGAACACAACAGATATCAATTTAAGACTCACGGTCATGCTCGACACCAACGTATAGATACTCGTCACCATGCCTATACGTCGTACTCAACAAGAAGTAGGTAACAAATAGGATACAACTCCTAATCCCTCAAGCTAAGGTTAGACCGAACACTTACCTCAATGCCATGAACACAATTCACGATTCAATTATAGCTTTACCCCTTGATTCTACCATCAATTCGCTCGTATCTAGTCACAAGTTACTTAATTACATCAATAAACACTAAATGTATCAATTGAAATGCATGAAAATGAGTTTTCTAAAGTTTTACCCAAAAAGTTAAAAATCGCCCCCGGGCCCATATGGTCAAAACTCGAGGTTCGAACCAAAACTCGATTACTCATTCTCCCACGAACCCAAATATATGATTTATTCTAAAATCGGACCTCAAATCGAGGTTCAAATCCATAATTTTTGAAAAACCTAGGTTCTACCCAAAACACCCAATTTCCCTCATTAAAGTCATTGATTGTGAGTTGAAATCATGTGAAAAGATGTTAATGATTGAAGAAAATGAGTTAGAAATCACTTACCAATGTTTTGGAGAAGAAAGGTTATTTGAAAAAATCGCCTCTTATGTTTTGGGGTTTTGAAAAATGAAAAATAACTGAAAAGTCTTAATATACTCCTCTCGGACCCCCTATGCGGACCGCACAAAATCAACTGCGGCACACAACCTCTCAGACTCCCTATGCGGACCGCACAAGATCAACTGCGGCCGCACAACCTCTTAGACTCTCTGTGCGGACCGCACAAAATCCACTACGGCCGCACAACCTCCAGTGCGGACAACACAAAATCAGTGCGGACCGCACTAGCAGGTTCAGAGAGTTGTAGTTTTTTTTTCTGGACCTCCAATAGCCATGTTTAAGCCTAAGACACCCCGGAACCTACCCAAAACTCACCCGAGCCCTCGGGGCTCCTAACCAAACATACGTACTAACTCAATGACATCAACGAATTTATCCGTGCAATCAAATCGCCAAAATAACCTCAATAACAACGAATTAAGTCTCAAAATCAAAGAATTTTTTTCTCAAACTTCGTAAAACATCAACTTTTGTGATTTAGGTCCGAATCACGTCAAATGACATCCATTTTTCACCAAATTTTACAGGATCGTCTTAAATCATATATAAGACCTGTACCGGGAGCCGGAACCAAAATACGGGCCCGATACCATCATGTTCTAATCAAATTTCATTTCAAATTCTTTTAAAGAATTTCAGAAAATAATTTTCTTTAAAAAAATTCATTTCTCGGGCTTAGGATATCGGAATTCGATTCCGGGCATACGTCCAAGTCCCATATTTTCCTACGGACCCTCCGGGACCGTCAAATTATGGGTCCGAGTTCGTTTACCCAAAACGTTGACCGAAATCAAATTTATTCATTTTTCACAGATTTTCACATTTAGGCTTTTTCGGCTACGCGCCCGGACTACGCACGCAAATCGAGATGATGATAAATGAGGTTTTTCACGGCCTCGGAAACACATAATTTAGTTTAAAAGTAAGTGATGACCATCATCACAAGGGAGGAATTATCCAAGGAGATAGAACGAAACACATTTCATCAAAGTTATTCTTCATACATGATCTCCAGAAGAATGATAACATCGATGTGCAACAAATCCGTTCAAGTGACAATCCGACAAATTTATTCACTAAATCTTCACCAACTTCAACTTTTGAGAAGATGGTATACAAGATTGGCATGCGGATACTCAAATATTTAAAACAAGGTTTTCATTAGGGGGAGCAAAATACGCGTTGTACTCTTTTTTCCTTGCTAAGGTTTTTCCTAAAGGTTTTCTCTAAGGTTTTTAATGAGGCAACTAGGAATGCGTATTACTGAATATGTGTACTATTTTTCTTTCACTAAGATTTTTCCCACAGGATTTTTCTTATTAAAGATTATCTACAGAGGAGTATTAACATCCAATGGGGAGAGTTATCTATTTAGTACTCCATTGAAATTTATCTACAAGCAGCTGATGCAGGCAGGTTGCAAGCAACTTAATGAAATGACTTGCGATAACTTCTTATTAATCAGGCAGGTTGCGAGCAGCCCATGCAGACAGCTTACAAGTAGCTGAAAAGCCCCACAACTGCTTCCTTTTTTTATAAATAGAGGAGATTTCGGTTCATTATGTACATCAATTTGAAATTGAATAATATATCAATCTCTTTAAATTTGTCTTCGGTTTGTTTACTTTACAGTTTTTATTTTATAACATAAATCAGAATAAAAAAGCAAGATATATTTTGTACATACGTAACTCTTTAACGTTTTTCTGTTTTATTTTATTTTATAAGATTAGTTTTTGTTCTAAGAGAATGACTTTTAACTTTCAATTCTTCCATTATACACTTATTGCCATATATATAGTTATGGAAATGTCATAATATATTTAAAATTATACATTTTTTATGTGTGCTAAATTATTTTATACAATCACACGAAATCACTAAATCATGACCAAGTTGATACAGATTTTCAATTTAATTTATGACGTGAAAATTAAGTAATTGATTTAACTTAAATATTGATTAAATTTAAGTATGTCAGTAAAAGCGTAGCATATGAACATTGAATTTTTGTACTATCTCTTTCTTAATCTAATTTTTTATCTATAATACGCCAACCAAACACGCCAACCAAACACGCCTTATCTCTCTCACCCATTCCTCTCTATTCTCTATTTTCATTTCCATTTCCATTTCGTCAACTCCAATCTTTTCCATTGAGCAAAAAGCTCAAAATCTCTCTCTCAAAAATCATGGCGCAGAAGAGAGAAAAAGAAGAAACCGAGCTGAAGGTTCCACAATCCATACCTCTACCAAATCTCCCAGTATCCTCACAACCTCACGCCGACAACCAAAAACCGGCGTCGCCGTCGACCAGTTCCGTTAGAGCGCCGGAAATCTCAGATCTAAACTTCTCTGGAACTGATGATTCGAGATCTAGCTCCGGAGCTAGATCGCCGGAAAAATCGGATCTGGAGGAGATTAGACGGTTGGTTAAGAGGCCGAGGGAAGCAAATCGATGCTCCGGGATAGGATGCCGGAGGAAAGTAGGATTGATCGGATTCCGTTGCCGGTGCGGCGAGGTTTTCTGCTCGGAGCATCGGTATTCCGATCGCCATGACTGTAGCTATGATTATAAAGCAGCTGGTCGTGAAGCGATTGCGAGGGAAAATCCTGTTGTTAGAGCTGCTAAAATTCTTAAGGTCTGAGGGGGGGTATTTGGGGGTGGGTATTTGGGGGGTGGGTGGTTGATTTTAGGTAGTAGTTTTTACTTCATTTATTCTCTCTGTATTGGGATGGGGGTATTGTGTTGTAAATTTGATAAGCATACAAGGGTATTGTTGTCATTGGAATTATTACCATAATTTAGTGGAAAGTCTTTTTCGTTTTTTCTTTACTTTGAGTTTTGGAATTTTTAGTTGTACTTCTGCTATTATGACGGCGAACCTCATGTGGTTGTATGTCACAGTCAGTGGTGGACCTAGTGGTAGTGGTCACCAATCACCACTTATAACTTTAGCCATAGTTTATTTTATACTCAATTTTAAATTATTTCCAAAATAAATAATATATTTCTAAATTTAAAAATAATAACTTTAAATTATTCATTTTACCCTTAACTAGTATTATCACCTGCGCGAATGTGCGGACACTAATCATATAATATATTTGAGTTATTTGAATTATATGTAAATAATCTTAAAACTTAAACTTTCTCTATTAAATATAGATAATCATCGAGTATTAATTAAGAAACACTACATAAAAAAGATTAACCATTTTTCAAATTTCCTAGATATAATTCTATTTTTTCTTTTTTGATATCATTTACGTTTGTGCCATTGGATCCTAAAAATAGTTGGGAAGCAAAATAATAATTCATATTTATGACAAAACAATCAAAGGTTGAGACTATGAAAGACTCTTTGGATACGACTTGACTCTTTTACTACTACTTGAACTCTTATTTTGTGCGTTGATATCTTTCAAAAATTATTTCTATTTTAAAATTTCAGTTTCTAAAATATTATTTTCAAATAATAATTTATTTTATAATAATGTAAGTGAAAATATTATCCTTAATTCAAAACTCATTTTAGTCGGCTAACTAAAAGTTTTAAAAATTATTTAGCCAGTAATTTTTTTCCCAATACATTAACCATATTAAATATCCGAGTTATTTGAATGATATGTAAATAACCTTAAAATTTAAACCTTCTAGATAATCGTTAGATATCAATTACGAAACAGTACATGAAAAAATACTAATATTTTCTCAAATCTCGTAGTGATAATTTTATTTTTGCACCTAACATTCTCATTGGTATCATTGGAACCTAAAAAAAGCCAAAAAATAAAATAATAACTTGTATTTATGTCGAAACACAAAGTGTTGACACAATATGAATGATTCTTTGGTTACGACATGACTCTTTTACTACGACTTGAACTCTTATTTGGTATGTTGTTATCTTTCAAAAAATATTTCTATTTTGACATTCCAATTTCTAAAACTTTATATATATATATATATATATGCAAGTGAAGATGTTATCCTTAATTTAAAATTTACTTTAGTCGGCTATCTAAGAATTTAAATGATTTTTAGCCGGTGAGATTTTATTTCAATATGACGTTATTTTGAGTTTATCGATATCTTTAGCCACAGATTTTGAATTTGGAATATCCTATATACAGAGGTGAATCTAGGATTTATACTTTATGGATTCAATTTTTAAGATTTATTCATTGAACTATTATATTTTTAGAGTTATGAGTTCATATTTACTATTTTTATAATTTTAAGAATTTTTTACATATAAAGTTTTGCTCAGCGTCAAAAGTTATGGGTTCAATTGAACCTGTTGTCAACACTCTACATATGCCTCTGTAATTGTTCTTTGAATCATTAAATGTTAAATTAGTTGGTTGTTATTATATAACATTGCATATATTATCTTGAAATTGCCAAGTAGTTTTTCTCGACACCATACTTGGCTTAACCTCAATGCAAACTACTCAAATTGCATTTATATTCAAATTCAAATATCATATCAGTTTGTTAGTAATAGTGATTTTTTAAAAAGACACACAATGTAAACTAAAAAAAATATTTTAAAATATCCTTGTCTTATAATCTATGTATTTGAGTTGAAAAAAAGATTTAAAATCAATGATATCAACTTCCAAATTTTTTATACATAACATAGATGAAACAGAAGAAGAAATTCGTTATTATCTCTTATTTCTAGTTATTAGATTTTTCATACATTTTTTCTTTATTTATTTTCTTTTATCTTATTTTTTATGAAAAGGATGAGTTTAAATAGAAATTGTATACATAAGAACTTTATTTATACATTTAGTCTTTAGTTGAAATTCTTCCATATTTTTCTTTTGGATTTATCTAATCAACCTAAATAAGTGCTTGCCTTACCACTTAAATTAAAAATTTGAAGAATGTATAATTTATACATAATCCATATATAATATGTGTATAATCGTGTGTTGCCAGTGTATCATCTATGGATATTAGCTATAAAAAGTAAACAATAAATCTGGCCAGATATTTATGTAAATATTCCATAAGATTTCGATTTCTTGATTTTGTCCATGATATGACTTCTATTATAATAATTTAAAAACTCTACTAAAATTCAAAAATATCTTATCCTTTTATTTTTTAAGGTACATTATATTTTAAAAAATAATCCCATTTTGAAATAATTTATTTACATTTAAAAAAAATATATACTTCATGTCATACCAGTTATATGGAATAATTTTTTTTCCACAGGCGCAGTAGCATTTAAATAATCGAAAAAGATAACAAAAGTTCCTAGTATGATTGCATATGATCATTAACCGAATTAAGTATGATAACTTGACCAAAAAAAGATAAATTTCTTTTTTTTTATATTAATTCAAATTTAAAAACTTTATCTATAAATTCAAAATTATTCTTTAATTCAAATTCAGTTATATATATATATATATTTACCATATACTATTTGCAGTTATTAGCTTGCCACTTGGTTTAACCACAATGCAATTATATATGGTAACTTTCTTAATTTAATAGATACTAGCGGAGGGATAGCCCGGGCTTTGCCCGGGCCCAACATAAAGAAAGCTATCTTTTTAATTAGGGAAATTACCGGCTATGTCCATTTATAGGTAGCTCATTACAAAAATTGGCCAATTGATAATATATTACTAGTATTAGCCAAATTAGCCAAAATGCTATTTGTAGCAAAAAAATATCAAATTGTTGCTTTGTTTTGAGTGGGTGTTATTAAAATAGATTAAGCACAACTTAAGGAGCTTGAATCTCAATTTTGGGATGATTTGATGAAGTTTTGAGGTGGTTTGAATTGAAAATTCGGTAAAAACTGAACATGAAAAAAATGATATGTGTATCACATTGTGTATCACATATGTATCATATTTGTATCTATTGTGTATCGCATGTATATTCATGTATACCTGTGTGTGAGATATATGTTTGATACATGTGTAACAGAAGACTTTTTTGAACTCGATTTAATTACGAATTTCAATATAAAACCAGTCCAAATCACCTCCAATCTTCCTCAAATTTTGTATATTGACTTATCTATATATTTTCAATAAATTTCAACTATGCCCATTGAAAAAGTTCCTTTTATGTTTAGATTTTTGGAATATTGTATATATTTTTTGTATTTCATCATCTTATTTATTACCTCATCCATAAAATTTCCTTTCCGTCTTGTATCTAGTGTTGCTAATCACGCTTAAAAATATGGAAGATGATTTTTGCATGTGATTCTTTGAGAGAAAGTACCCTATTATTAGGTTTTTCAATTTTTGTTGGCTAGTTTTGGTAAGTCTATGATTAATGGCTAGATGTTGGTAAGTTGAGATTTATTTGGGACATGTATGTAAGTTTCACTTTTTATTATACATTAGGCGTAATGACTTCCTAGCCACTTAAACTTGTAGGGCTTTTGAAAGCCGATACACGAACTTTGGATTTTCCCATTTGAACACTCCAGCTTGACAAAATGGGTAATAATAAACATATTTGACCATTGACCATGCCTATGTGGAAGCACTACAGCTGACATAGCTAAACTGTGTGCAAATCACGCTCCTAAGACGCGTGAATAGTATTATTTTTACTTAAAAAAATTAGAATTAGAATAAAATATAAATAAAAAAGAAAAAAAAGACTTTTCCAATTTTTTCATCTACCCAGGTGTCCACCATGGATTAAGTGATGCTATCATATGAGTAAGTGATGCTACAAACTTCACCAGACCATGCCGGAGTGTGAGGACCCAAAAGGTCATCACTTGTTTAAAATAACATTCTTTATTCTGAGGCCTTGAAAACCTCATTTAGAGTCACCTCGATTTGTGTGCGCAGTCCGGGTGCGTAGCCGAAAAGCTTAAATATGAAATTCTATGAAAAATAATAAAATTTGGTTAAAAATGAGTTAATTTGACTTCGGTCAATGTTTTGGGTAAACGAACCCGGACCCGTGATTTGATGGTCCCGGAAGGTCCGTAGGAAAATATGGGACTTGGGCGTATTCCCGGAATCAAATTCCGAGATCCCGAGCCCGAGAAAAGAATTTTCAAAGAAAATTATTTTCTGAAATTGTTTAAGGAAATTTGAAATAAAATTTGATTAGAACATGATGGTATCGGGCCCGTATTTTGGTTCCGGCGCCCCGTACAGGTATTATATATGATTTAAGATATTTCTGTGGAATTTGGTGAAAAAGGGATGTCATATGACGTGATTCGGATCTAAATTGCAAAATTGATGTTTAAAGAAGTTTTGAGAAAATTTCATTGATCTCGAGATTTAATTTGATGTTCATGATGTTATTTTGATGATGTGACCGCATGAGTAAGTCCATATGATGTTTTTGAGTTAGTATGACATTTGGTTTGGAGCCCCGAGGGTTCGGGATGTTTTTACATTCACGAAAAAGTTGCAGATTCATAGAAGTTGCAGGTCTCTGAAGCCAGGTCTTGCGATCCGCGGTGGGGACTCCGTGACTCCGCGGTGAGCAAGACCAAGCCTTCGCGGTCGCGCTCGATTTCTTGCGGTCCGCAGTGGAGACCTGTGCGGCCGCAGTCCATTTCATGCGGCCCGCACAGGGCACTGGACCGCAATACCTCAGGAAGGCCTGTGCGGCCGCATTCCATTTTGTGCGGTCTGCACAGGGGGTTTGAGAGGGGAATAAATAGACAGGATTTCCAGTTATTTTCATTTTTCAAAACCCCAAAAACATAAGAGGCGATTTTTCAAACAACCTTTCTTCTCCAAATCAATTGTAAGTCATTTTTAACTAATTTTCTTCAATCATTAACATCTTTTAACATGATTTCAACTTCAAATCAATGATTTTCATGGGGAAAATTGGGTGTTTTGGGTAGAACCTAGGTTTTTCAAATTGGGGATTTGGACCTCGATTTGAGGTCCGATTTCAAAATAAATTATATATTTGAGTTCGTGGGGGAATGGGTGATCGGGTTTTAGTTCAAACCTCAAGTTTTGACCATGTGAGCTTGTGGGTGATTTTGACTTTTGGGTAAAACTTTGGAAAATCCATTTTTCATGCTTTCAAATTGATTCATTTAGCATTTATTAATATAATTAAGTAACTTGTGGTTAGATACGAGCGAGTTGGTGGTGGATTCAAGAGTTAAAGTGATAGTTGAGGCTTGAATTGCGTTCGTGGCATCGAGGTAAGTGTCTGGTCTAACCTTAGCTTGAGGGATTAAGAGTTGAGTCCTATTTGCTATTTGCTTCTTGTTGAGTACGATGTATAGGCATGGTGACGAGTATCTATACGTTGGTGTCAAGCATGACCATGAGTCTTAGATTGATACTTGTTGTATTCTTGAATGTTACTATGGTTGAAATAGTGAGTAAATCCTTGATATTGAGCAAAGACTTAGTTTATTTGTCGTGGAATCTACTTATGATTGAGAAATGGTGGTATTTGAGACGAGTAGGAGTTGAGTTAAGATTGGTTATAGTTGATTCTCCCTTTTCGGGATGTATATACTTGTACTGCTGAGTTCTCTTGCCGGGATAGTGTAGTCTATTGTTGATCCCTTGTCGGGACGGTTAATCATGATTATTGGTGACTGTATAGTTGGAACAGGTTGCACGCCGCAATAGATATTATATTGGATCGGGTTGCACGCCGCAACATATATTATATTGGATCGGGTTGCACGCTGCAACAGATATTATATTAGATCGGGTTGCACGCCGTAACGAATATTATATTAGATCGGGTTGCTCGCCGCAAAAGCTATATATATGTGGATCGGGTTGCACGCTGCAACAATGTTAAATGATAAGGGATCGGGTTGCGCGCCGTAATAGTATTGTTATTGTATCATTGTAGATATTGAGTTGTCCTTTCATATTTATTAAGTTTTTGTTGGTCTTGATATGTTTCCCCCGAAGCATGTACCCCTTCCCATTTTAAACTACTCATTCCTGTTTATTTTCTGCCATATATTATATAACTGCACAGGTTTATCTGGAGTCTGGTCCTAGCCTCGTCACTACCTCGTCGAGGTTAGGCCAGACACTTACCAGCACATGAGATCGGTTGTGCTGATACTACACTCTACACTCTGTGCAGATATCGGAGCGGCACTTGATCAACAGCAGTAGGGGAGTCAGCCTTCAGTCCACCGAGACGCCGAGGTAGCCTTGCAGGCGTCCGCAGGCCCGGCGTCTCCTCTATTTTTTATTATGTTCTGTTATCTCATGTATCCGATAAAACAGTTCTATTTTTCCTTCAAACTGTTGTATGTAGTACTCTTAGTAGGGATATTGTGACACCAGTTTCTGGGTAGAGGCATGTGTTGACCTTCGAAACATTTTGGTTTTATATTTATTTAAGTCTTCCGCTTAAATCTCATATTCCGTTGTCATTTAGATGTTTACCACTTGTTAATATAAGTTGTAAAAAAAATTAAAACAGAAGAGTTAAATATTTCTAAGTTCGTGGCTTGCCTAGCTTCTACGAGTAGGCGCCATCACGACTCCCGAGGGTGGAAATTTCGGGTCGTGACAAGTTGGTATCAGAGCTCTAGGTTACATAGGTCTCACAATTCATGGACAAGCTCAGTAAAGTCTGAGGGATCGATACGGAGACGTCTGTATTTATCCCCTAGAGGTTACAGAGTTAGGAAAATTTCACACTTGTTCTTTCTCGTCGTGCGGTTTTGTTTCTCAATGCTAATTGAACTTCTACTATGTTCTTTCGCAGATGGCGAGAACATGCACTTCCTCATCTATCGCTCAGCAGCTCGATCCCCCAGCAGTAGTTCCCACGAGGGGCAGAGGCCGAGGCCGTGCCAGAGGCCGAGGTAGGGGTAGAGCTCGGCCTCGAGCAGCAGCCCCAGTAGTGGAGCCTCAGGTTGACTTTGATGACGAGGTTCCGGCCCCAGCAGCTTCGGTGAGCCCAGCTCAGGTCCCAGAGGGGTTTATTGCTACCCCAGTCCTTCAAGATGCTCTTGTCCGATTAGTGGGCCTCATGGAGAGTGTCACCCGAGCGGGCTTGCTTCCTATAGCACCAGCCGTCTCTCAGGCTGGAGGAGGGGCCCAGACTTCTGCTACTCACACTCCGGAGCAAGTAGCTCCTCAGATTCAGACTCCAGCGATTCATCCAGGTAGAGCAGTTCAACCAGGTGTGGTAGCTCAGACCGATGATGGAGTGGCTATGTCTACCGATGCTTTGTGGAGGCTGGATAGGTTCACCAAGCTCTTCACTTTCACTTTCAACGGTGCATCTACTGAGGATCCCCAGGATTATCTAGACAACTGCCACGAGGTTCTCAGGAACATGGGTATTGTTGAGACCAATGAGGTTGATTTTGCTACATTTCGCTTATCTGGATCCGCCAAGACTTGGTGGAGGGATTATTGCTTAGCTAGACCAGCCGAATCGCCGGCCTTGACTTGGTAGCAGTTCACACAGCTCTTTTTGGAGAAGTTCCTCCCCATTACTCAGTGAGAGGCTTATCAGAGGAAGTTTGAGCGCCTCCAGTAGGGTTCCATGACGGTTACCCAGTATGAGACCAGGTTCATCGACTTAGCTCGCCATGCTCTTGTCATACTTCCTACCGAGAGAGAGAGAGAGAGAGGGTGATGAGGTTTATTGATGGTCTTATTCAGCCGATTTGCCTTCAGATGGCTAGGGAGGCTAGGAGTGAGATCACTTTTCAGGAGGCGACCAATGTGGCCCGTAGAGTGGAGATGGTCCTGTCGCAGGGAGGTGGTCATAAGTCGGATAAGAGGCCCCATCATTCAGGTAGATTCAGTGGTGCCTCGTTTGGAGGCAGAGATTCATAAGGTAGAGGACATCCTCCTAGGACCTTTCAGTTAGCTCTTCAGGTCTCTCACGACACTTTAGGTAGCCGTGGTCCGCAGATACAGTATTCCGATCAGCAGTCCTACAGTGCACCACCGGATCCTATCAGTGCACCACCTCTCCAGAGTTTTCGGGGTGGTCATTCGGGTCGCCAGGGTCAGTCTCAATTTCCTCATCCACAACACTCACGTGGATGTTTTGGGTGTGGTGAGTATGGTCATATTAGGAGGACTTGTTCGAGGTTAATGGGTACTCAGTCGCAGCAGCAGGATCCTCGTGCTATGGTTTAGGCACTAGGTGTTCCACAGACCACCCAGCCAGCTAGAGGTGGGGGTAGAGGTGCTAGAGGTGGAGGTAGAGAATTTAGAGGTGGAGCTCAAGCCGCTAGAGGTAGAGGCCAGCCAGCTGTAGGCTGTCCTAGAGATGGAGCCCAGGGTGGTGGGGCCCAGACCCGATGTTATTCTTTTCCAGCCAGGCCCGAGGCTGAGGCTTCAGATGCGGTTATCACAGGTACTATTCTGGTTTGTGATAGAGATGCTTCAGTGTTATTTGATCTAGGGTCCACCTACTCGTATGTGTCATCTTACTTTGCACCATATCTGGTTATGCCTAGTGATTCATTGAGCATTCCCGTTTATGTGTCTACACCGGTGAGTGATTCTATTGTAGTTGATCGAGTCCATCGTTCTTGTATTGTGGTGATTGGGGGTCTTGAGACTCCTATAAATTTGTTGCTTTTAGACATGGTCGATTTCGATGTTATATTGGGGATGGACTAATTATCACCTTACCACGCTATCTTGGACTGTCATGCCAAGACTGTGACCTTAGCTTTACCGAGTATGCCTCGTTTAGAGTGGAGAGGGACTCCTGGTCATTCTACCCGTAGTGTTATCTCTTATGTGAAGGCTCGGCATATGGTCGAGAAGGGGTGTTTGGCCTATTTGGCATATGTTCGTGATCCTAGTGCTGAGGTTCCCTCTATTGATTATGTGCCCATTGTTCATGAGTTTCCTGAGGTATTCCCTTCAGACTTGCCGGGTATGCCACCCGACAAGGATATTGATTTTTGCATTGATTTGGCTCCTGGCACTCAGCCCATTTCTATATCGCAGTATCGTATGGCCCCGCCTGATTTGAAAGAGTTGAAGGAACAGTTGCAAGACTTACTTGAGAAGGGTTTCATTAGGCCCAGTGTTTCACCTTGGGGTGCGCCGGTATTGTTTGTTAAGAAGAAGGATTGGTCGATGAGAATGTGTATTGATTACCAGCAGTTGAACAAGGTTACAATCAAGAATAAGTATCCATTGCCGAGGATTGATGATTTGTTTGATCAGCTTCAGGGTGCCAAGGTACTTTCGAAGATTGATTTAAGATCTGGCTATCATCAACTGAGGAGGGAATCCGATGTCCCTAAGACAGCTTTCCGCGCTCGGTACGGGCATTATGAGTTCTTGGTGATGTCATTCGGGTTGACAAATGCCCCAACAACTTTTATGGATTTGATGAACCGAGTGTTCAGGACTTATTTGGACTCGTTCATGATAGTATTCATTGATGATATTTTGATATATTCCCGCAGCCAGGAGGAGCACGAGCAGCATCTCAGAGTGGTTCTTCGGACTCTGAGGGATAGTTAGTTATATGCTAAGTTCTCGAAGTGTGAGTTCTGGTTGAGTTCAGTTCCATTTCTGGGTCATGTTGTATCAGCAGAGTCTATTCAGGTTGATCCGAAGAAGATTGAGGTAGTCAAGAACTGGCCCAGACCAACATCAGCTATAGAGATTCGGAGTTTCTTGGGGTTGGCAGACTACTATCGTCGGTTCGTGGGGGGTTTTCATCCATTGCAGCCCCGATGACCAGGTTGACCCAAAAGGGTGCCTAGTTCAGATGGTAGGATGAGTGTGAGGCGAGCTTCATAAGCTCAAGACAGCTCTGACTACGACACTAATGTTGGTTTTGCCCACAGGTTCAGGGCCTTATACAGTCTATTGTGATGCATCTCGCATTGGACTTGGTGCAGTATTGATGCAGGATGGCAAGGTCATTGCCTATGCTTCGCGGCAGTTGAAGATTCATGAGAAGAAATATCTTGTTCATGATTTGGAGTTGGCAGCCATTGTTCACGCGTTGAAGATTGGAGGCATTATCTGTATGGCGTGACATGTGAGGTGTTCACAGATCACAAGAGTCTTCAGTATTTGTTCAAACAAAAGGAGTTGAATTTGAGGCAGAGGAGGTGGTTGGAGTTGTTAAATATGATATCACCATCTTCTATCATCCGGGAAAGGCCAATGTGGTGGCCGATGCCTTGAGTAGGAAGTCAGCCAGTATGGGCAGTCTTGCTTATATTCCGGTCGGTGAGAGGCCACTTGTTTTGGATGTTCAGGCCTTGGCCAATCGGTTTGTGAGGTTGGATATTTCTAAGCCTAGTCGGGTATTAGCTTGCACGGTCGCTCGTTCTTCTTTATTGGAGCGTATTCGTGATCGGTAGTATGATGATCCACATTTGTGTGTCCTTAGAGACACAGTGCAGCGCGAAGGTGCCAAGCAGGTTACCCTAGATAATGATGGAGTTTTGAGATTGCAGGGTCGAGTGTGTGTGCCAAATGTGGATGGGCTTCGGGAGTTGATTTTAGAGGAGGCCCATAGCTCCCGGTACTCTATTCATCCGGGCGCCACAAAGATGTATCAGTATTTGTGGCAGCATTATTGGTGGCGGAGAATGAAGAAGGATATCGTAGCATATGTGGCTCGTTATTTGAATTGTCAGCAGGTCAAGTACGAGCATCAGAGGCCTGGTGGGTTATTTCAGAGGATTGATCTTCCCGAGTGGAAGTGGGAGCGGATCACTATGGACTTCATTACTGGACTCCCGCAGACTCGGAAGAAGTTCGATGCAGTATGGGTCATTGCTGATAGGCTAACCAAGTCAACGCATCTCATTTCTGTGGTAGTCTCCTATTCATCCGAGAGGTTAGCTGAGATCTATATCCGGGAGATTGTTCGTCTTCATGGTGTGCCTGTATCTATCATTTTGGACCGAGGTACGTAGATTACCTCGCGTTTCAGGAGAGCAGTTCAGCGAGGGTTGGGTACGTAGGTTGAGTTGAGCACAACATTTCATCCTCAGACAGACGGGCAGTCCGAGCGGACTATTCAGATTTTGGAGGATTTGCTTCGAGCTTGTGTCATTGACTTTGGAGGCTTGTGGGATCAGTTTTTGCCTATAACAAAGTTTGCCTACAACAACAACTACCAGTCAAGTATCCAGAAGGCTCCTTATGAGGCGTTATATGGTAGACAGTGTCGGTCTCCGGTTGGATGGTTTGAGCCGGGAGAGGCTCGGTTGTTGGGTACGGATTTGGCTCAGGAAGCCTTGGATAAGGTCAGGATTATTCAAGATAGGCTTCGTACAGCTCAGTCCAGGCAAAAGAGTTATGCAGACCGCAAGGTTCGAGATGTGGCTTTTATGGTCGGTGAGCGGGTATTGCTCTGAGTGTCGCCTATGAAGGGCATGATGAGATTTGGGAAGAAGGGCAAGCTTAGCCCTAGATTCATTGGCCCGTTTAAGATTCTGGATCGAGTGGGAGAGGATGCTTACAGACTTGCATTGCCGCCAAGCTTATCAGCCGTGCATCCAGTGTTTCATGTGTCCATGCTTAGGAAATATCACGGCGATCCATCCCACGTGTTAGATTTCAGCACTGTTCAGTTGGACAAGGACTTATCTTACAAGGAGGAGCCGGCGGCTATTCTAGACCGGCAGGTTCGCCAGTTGAGGTCGAAGAGTTTTCCTTCTGGTCGTGTTCAGTGGATAGGTCAGCCTCCTGAGACATCGACCTGGGAGTCTGAGCCCGATATGCGGAGCTGTTATCCCCATCTTTTCCCCGACTCAGGTACTTCCTTCTTATGTCCGTTCGAGGACGAACAATTGTTTTAGAGGTGAAGAATGTGAGGACCCAAAAGGTCATCACTTGTTTAAAATAAAATTCTTTATTCAGAGGCCTTGAAAACCTCATTTAGAGTCATCTCGATTTGCGTGTGCAGTCCGGGCGCGTAGTCGAAAAGCTTAAATATGAAATTCTGTGAAAAATGATAAAATGTGGTTATAAAATGAGTTAATTTGACTTCGGTCAACATTTTGTGTAAACGGACCCATATCTGTGATTTGATGGTCCCTGAAGGTCCGTAGGAAAATATGGGACTTGGGCGTATGCCTGGAATCAAATTCCGAGGTCCCGAGCTCGAGAAAAGATTCAAAGAAAATTGTTTTTTGAAATTGTTTAAGGAAATTTGAAATGAAATTTGATTAGAACATGATGGTATCGGGCCCGTATTTTGGTTCCGGCGCCCAGTACATGTCTTATATATGATTTACGACATTTTTTTGGAATTTGGTAAAAAACGGATGTCATATGACGTAATTCGGATCTAAATTGCAAAATTGATGTTTAAAGAAGTTTTGAGGAAATTTCATTGATCTCGAGATTTAATTTGATGTTCATGATGTTATTTTGATGATGTGACTGCACGAGTAAGTCCATATGATATCTTTGAGTTAGTATGACATTTGGTTTGGAGCCCCGAGGGCTCGGGTGAGTTTCAGGATGTTTTTACACTTAGGAAAAAGTTGCAGATTCATAGAAGTTGCAGGTCTCTGAAGCCAGGTCCCGCGGTCCGCAGTGGAAGCTTCGTGGCCGCGGTGGGGACTCCACGACCGCGGTGGGATTTGTGCAGTCCGTGGTGAGCAAGGCCAAGCCTTCGCGGCCACGCTCGATTTCTTGCGGTCCGCGATGGAGACCTGTGCGGCCGCGGTCCATTTTGTGCGGTCCGCACAGGGCACTGAACCGCAGTACCTCAGGAAGGCTTGTGCGGCCGCAACCCATTTTGTGCGGTTCGCACAGGAGGTCTGAGAGGGGAATAAATAGACGGGATTTCCAGTTATTTTCATTTTTCAAAACCCCAAAAACATAAGAGGCGATTTTTCAAACAACCTTTCTTCTCCAAATCAATTGTAAGTCATTTTTAACTAGTTTTCTTCAATCATAAACGTCTTTTAACATGATTTCAACTTCAAATCAATGATTTTCATGGGGGAAATTGGGTATAACCTAGGTTTTTCAAATTGGGGATTTGGACCTCGATTTGAGGTCCGATTTTAAAAAAAATTATATATTTGAGTTCGTGGGGGAATGGGTGATCGGGTATTGGTTCGAGCCTCGGGTTTTGACGACGTGGGCCCGGGGGTGATTTTTACTTTTGGGTAAAACTTTGGAAAATCCATTTTTCATGCATTCAGATTGATTCATTTAGCATTTATTAATATAATTAAGTAACTTGTGGCTAGATACGAGCGAATTGGTGGTTGATTCAAGAGGTAAAGCGATAGTTGTGGTTTGAATTGCGTTCGTAACATCGAGGTAAGTGTTCGGTCTTACCTTAGCTTGAGGGATTAAGAGTTGAGTCCTATTTGCTATTTGCTTCTTATTGAGTACGACGTATAGGCATGGCGACGAGTATCTATACGTTGGTGTCAAGCATGACCGTGAGTCTTAGATTGATACTTGTTATATTCTTGAATGCTACTATGGTTGAAATAGTAAATCCTTGATATTGAGCAAAGATTAGTTTGTTTATCGTGGAATCTACTTATGATTGAGAAATGGTGGTCTTTGAGATGAGTAGGAGTTGAGTTAAGATTGGTTATAGTTGATTCTCCGTTTCCGAGATGTATATACTTGTACTGCTGAGTTCCCTTGCCGGGATAGTGTAGTCTATTATTGATCCCTTGCCGGGACGGTTAATCATGATTATTGTTGATTGTATAGTTAGAACGGGTTGCACGCCGCAACAGATATTATATTGGATCGGATTGCACACCGCAACAGATATTATATTGGATCGGGTTGCACGCTACAACAAATATTATATCGGATCAGGTTGCACGCCGCAACAGATATTATATTGGATCGGGTTGCAGATCGCAACAGCTATATATATGTGGATCGGGTTGCACGCCCCAACAATGTTAACTGATAAGGGATCGGGTTGCGCCACAACAGTATTGTTATTGTATCGTTGTAGATATTGAGCTGTCCTTTCATATTTATTAATTTGTTGGGCTTGATCTGTTTCCCCCAAAACATGTACCCCCTCCCATTTTAAACTGCTCATTCCTATTTATTTTCCGCCATATATTATATAACTGCACAGGTTTATCTGGAGTCTGGTCCTAGCCTCGTCACTACCTCGCCGAGGTTAGGCCAGACACTTACTAGCACATGGGGTCGGTTGTGCTGATACTACACTCTGTACTCTGTACAGATATCGGAGCGACACTTGATTAGCAGCAGTAGGGGAGTTAACCTTCAGTCTACCGAGGTGCCGAGGTAGCCTTGCAGGCGTCCGCAGGCCCGACATCTCCTCTATCTTTTATTATGTTCTGTTATCTCATGTATCCGAGACAAACAATGTTATTTTTCCTTCAAACTGTTGTATGTAGTACTTTTAGTAGTCCGTGGATATTGTGACACCAGTTTCTGGGAAGAGGCATGCGTTGACCTTCGAAACATTTTGGTTTTATATTTATTTAAGACTTCCGCTTAAATCTCATATTCCATTGTCATTTAGATGTTTACCACTTGTTAATATACGTTGTAAAAAAACAGAAGAGTTAAAGATTTCTAAGTTTGTGGCTTCCCTAGCTTCTACGAGTAGGCGCCATCACGACTCCCGAGGGTAGAAATTTCGGGTCGTGACACAGAGCATGTAAGTTCAGAATCCTAGTGAAAGAGGCTGAGTAGAATTGGAGGGTGCATAGGCATTTGGCCGAACACTATTATATGAACAGTGTGCAGAATGACCATTTTGGATATTTGAAAGATTTGGCCTATGTAAGGTCTGGTTTGAAGGTTTGGAAACCTTCTCCTGAGGAGCAGGAGTAGTTTGGCATTGGTTTTGAGTCCTTTGGTTTGGCCGATCACCTTGCCCGACCAACTAGTGAAGTTTTGAATTTTCAACTTGGTGGTGATAGTTGATTTCTTGAATGGATTGAGCTGAATCTTTGCATAGAGTATCCATGGTATAGTAGAAGGGATTCCAATTGGAAATTGGGCTCCAATTGACCCAGAATTGATAGGGGCATTTCGTCGAATACCTTGCTCAATCGGACTGCCTGAGCTTTTGGATTGTAAAATTGGAGGAATTGGTTGGTACCTATATGAAATTGGAAGTGTAAGAGTATTCTCTTCATCAAAGCGAACATTTTGGTACCTTTCTTTTCCAATTTGGATACCTGGAACACCTTGCGCGTTCATTTTTGCCTCGCCGGAGTTCTGCTGCTCGTCGGAGGGGACGATTCCCACGGTGGAATTATCGAACTATGTTTCAGGCGTTTTTTTTCCTTTTTGTATTTGTAATTTTTTTTTTCTGATTTTGTATTAAAAAATGGGATCCACAAATAATACATGGCAAGTAATAAATAGCTTAGCATGATGTGTTGTACATGTCAGCGCAATTGATATACACGCTCTAGTGAATGTGTTTATTGTTACCCATTTTGTCAAGTTGGAGTGTTCAAATGGGAAAATCCAAAGTTCGTGTATCGGCTTTCAAAAGCCCTACAAGTTTAAGTGGCCAGGAAGCCATTACGCCTATATATTATGTTACTCTCTCCGTTCCAAAATAACTAATTTTTTAGTCTTTTTTGTGGTCTAAAATAAGTGATTTTTTCAGATTTCAAGAATGAATTAGTTATTTTTTTCCCTACATTGCTCTTGGAGTAAATAGTGTTGGAGTATGTGTTAGGAGTATTTATGTGAAGAGATAGTAAATTATTTTGAGTGAACACATTTAATGTGGATAAAACTATTAAGTACCACTATAACTTACTTAGTATAAAAGTAGAGAATTTCTTTTTCTAATTTCATGGCAAACTTGTAAGGATATACTATCAGATATATTAAAACCAAATAGAGCTCTAGAGTCTTAGTAATTAATGTCACCAAATTTCCTAACAAAATCAAATGCATTCTCGTTTTAGATTCTTTTTGCTGACTATATATTTGTTTTGATAACTATTTATGAGTGCAATATGAATTTGTAAAAATAGTGCACACGAAAAGTTGAGTCAACAATGCTAAAAGTTACTCTGATAAGGAGGGCCCACATGGTGAGATAGTAAATAGCCATAAAGCATGCAACTGTACGTGTCTGAAAAAGTCAAGTGGGACCTAATGACTCAGTGATGTGAATGACACGTGTTATGGAATAAACTAAAATACCAGGATTGTTCAGTCATTTCACTTTGACCAGAAGCTCCTCTCGATTCCCCTTTATTAATAGTAGTAATATTGATTTCTAGTTATTAGATTTTTCATACATTTTTTCTTTATTTATTTTCTTTTATCTTATTTTTTATGTCTTTTTTTTTGTTTTTACAAAAAATTAATTTATTTCTCTGTAAAAGGATGAGTTTAAATAGAAATTGTCTACATAAGAATTTTATTTATATTTTTAGTCTTTAGTTGAAATTCTTCCATTTTTTTCTTTTGGATTTATCTAATCAACCTAAATAAGTGTTTGCCTTATCACTTAAATTAAAAAATTAAAGAATGTGTAATTTATACATAATCCATCTATAATATATGTATAATCGTGTGTTGTCAGTGTATCATCTATGAATATTAGCTATTAAAAGTAAACTATAAATCTGACCAGATATTTATATAAATATTCCACAAGATTTCGATTTCTTGATTTTGTCCATGATATGACTTCTATTATAATAATTTAAAAACTCTACTAAAATACAAAAATATCTTATCCTTTTATTTTTAAGTTGCATTATATTTTAAAAAATAATCCCATTTTGAAATAATTTATTTACATTTAAAAAATATATATATATTTCATGTCATACCAGTTATATGGAATAATTTTTTTCCACAGGCGCAGGAATAGTTTTTTTTCCATAGGCGCAATAGTATTTAAATAATCAGAAAAGATAACAAAAGTTCCTAGCATGATTGCATATGATCATTAACCGAATTAAGTATGATAATTTGACCCAAAAAGAAGAAGATAAATTTCTTTTTTTATTTAATTCAAATTTAAAAACTTTATCTATAAATTCAGAATTATTCTTTAATTCAAATTCAGTTTTATATATATATATATATATAGAGAGAGAGAGAGAGAGAGAGAGAGAGAATAAAGTTACCATATACTATTTGCATTTATTAGCTTGCTACTTGGCTTAACCACAATACAATTATATATGGTAATTTTCTTGCTTTAATATATATATATAGATGGGAAGCTTTTATCCTTAAGCTTTTGAAGCCACAAGTTTTTTTTTTTTTTTTTTTAAATTCCGTACTGAGTCAAACTAACTCATTTAAATTGAAACCGAGGGAGTAGTATCTAATTATTTAGCTTTCATTTGGACAACATTTAATTGAAGTTAAAAAAAAAAAGGTTTTTGAAGTTGTATTTGGTTTGAGTTTTACTTAAAAGAAATTGACGACTATAATTATTTTATTTGATATATTCCTCAAACAAGTGTTTAATTATATGACCTGAATTTTGACAATAAGAGTTCAATATGGAATATTGGTTGTTATCTATTTACAAATTTTGAATTTTAGTATTCAAATGAGTATTATTTGTGGATGATTGTATCATTTTTACTCCCCCAATTCAGTAGCAAGAGTGGGCATACTAGTTTTAAATTTATACGAAGATAGCAAAAACATATTTAATTCTAGTGGATATTTCCGTATAAAAAGTTATTATTTGTGTTGTAGAGCAAGAAAACATTTATTGGTAGGTGTAAAGTTTTGGAAGGTTGTCTAAGGTGTATGATTCAAAATTACTTTTAGATTTCCCCTCAAAAGAATATTTTTTGAAAAGATTTAACCAAACAATTACGCTAAAGCTTTTTAATTATTTTTCGAAATACTTCACGGTGGGATACAAAAATTATACAGCAGCAACAAACCCATAAAATATCACAAGTGAGATCTGAAGAAGGTAATAGGTAGACATATCTTATCTCTATCTTGCGCGAAAAGCTGTTTTCGAAAAACTTTCGACTCAAACAGGCATAGTTGCAGCAATAGAGCCAAAAAAAAAAAAAAAAATTAAAGTAATGAATGTTTGGATAAGTGGTGTTATATATATATATTGATTATTGGTTAAGCTGTGTTCCTGAATGTCTCAAAATCTTGTACCTAACTAAAATGGTATTAGAATAAGGAAAATTATATTTTCGTATGAAGTAGTTGATTATTTATCCGTATTGTTTTTAGTTAATCGGCACAATAGTTTTGACTAAAATTATGCCTCTCCTTTGAAATTAAACACGGGAGTCAACTAAGATGTCTCAATCAGACACAATGAAATTACATTTTCTTTTTCTTCCATATATCGCGTTTCACTTTAGCAATATTTTATTTTCTATGATACGCTTATTATTTGAGAATCAAAAAAATCATTTTAGGTATGATTTAAATAGCTTTTATTATTATTATTACCCAATAATAATTCATGTTCGTTTTCTTGAACCGATGGTCTATCGGAAGCAACATCTCTACTTGTATGGGTCCAAATTTGGCCACCACGACCACTACCGAGTAGGATGAGGAACGAGGTTATCGTGATGCACTGTCTGATGGTCGTCGTAGTGAAAGGTAACGACTGAGGGCGGTCAGTCGATGCATAACGTCCACGATAGTGCCCGTCTAGTGGGAGACAGTAAGAATATGCCTTTCGAATATTCTCTATGTTATACTTTTTAGGGGTTTTTGGGAGATTATCCCTTATAAATAGGAGAGGGGAGAACACTTTGTGGAGGAAGGAAATGAGATTGAAATAAAGAGCAGTCGTGTTTATCAGAGAAGATCCTAAGATTCTCCAATCATCCCACACTTATTCTCCCTTACATGATTGCATATGTGACAATTCTACTTATGCATTTAAGTATTCACATTTATGAGCTTTTATTGGATTTGAATAGGCTTATTATATCTTTCATCTTGTTTACTCATTCCATCATTTGATCTAGATTTTATTGTGCTTGACTAAGATTGACCTCATCCTTATTATTAGTTGTTTTAATCAAAAAGGTTTTGACATCTTTGGGTCAAACAATTTGACGCCGTCTGTGGGGATTTCTTCAGTTTAGATTTTAGTTTCATCTAGATCATAGAAAGGGATAGTCACCTCTTCCTAGCTTTACACAAACTAACAATGGCAGGGAAAGAAGATATAAGGCAAAAAGCAATAGTAGGTGTCACACCAACCTCCTGAAGACTATCAACGAAGATAGCAGGGAAGATAACGAAAATGGGACCCCAAACATCACACCCAGGGGAGACGCTTCACCTCCCCCGCACGAAAGCGTAACTGCTTCGCGCGAGAAGGAAGCCTCCACATCTACAATAGGAGAAGCACCACCGGCAGTGAGAAGACTGCGGGAAGAATGGCTAACAAGTACTCTGAACAGCATACTTGATAAACCTGCCCAAAGGGATAACAGAGATATCGCACATGTAGATGTCACGATGATCGCTGATAAGCAAGATATCCCCCGTACAAGTAACACTCATATTGTTGTTGACGCAGGTAATGACACGCTCGCAGTCGTTATAAAGAAAATGGAGGAGAAGGAAAATGAGAACAAGGCACTTCGCAACCAGATGAAAGAGAACCAAGAGAGGGTTGAAACAATACCGGGCGCCCCAAAGTTGTTTCCAAAACGGGACGTTGGTCGATTCATCGAGCAACCACACAATGAAGAAGCGACCCCCTACGCCATTCCAAAAACTTTCAAAATGCCACCATCCCTAAAAATATATGACGGTACTACCGATCTAGAGGATCATATCATCTACTACGTCACGGCCGTAAAAGGTAACGATCTTTCTAAAGAACAGGTACCATCGATGCTATTAAAAAAGTTCGGCGAAACCCTAACAGGGGGAGCCCTGACCTGGTACTCCGAACTACTAGCACGATCGATAGCAATGTTCGAAGAAACGGTAGACAAGTTTGTCACCGCCCATGCAGGAGCCAAAAAGGCAGAAGCTAGAGTAAACGACATATTTGCTGTTAAGCAGATGCACGGCGAGGGACTCAAGGACTTTTTAGCTCGGTTCAACAGGGTGAGAATGAGATTGCCAAATGTGTTAGAGGGAATAGCGGTAGCAGCCTTCCAGAATGGACTAAACAGGAACGGGTTTAGAGCGACAAGAAAATTGTTAAGTAGGCTCATGAAATACCTCCAAACCATTTGGGAAGAAATCCATAATGCCTACTGCGTTGAGGAAAGAGCCGACGAGGACGACCTCAACGGTTCGATCTAACGGTTGGCGTCAGTTCAAACTAAAGCAAGGAAGGATCGTTGCAACGACAGTCGAAGAGATCAGTATGGGCCCCGTCTTGGATAAGAAAGGCATCAACCCTACGTCAGGACATCCATCTCGCCTCCTCCGCAGCACACAGATGCTTCTTCTCGACATACAGCGCCACATCGACATGAGAAAGGTATGTCTCCGCTCCTATCTGCTCATAATTTTTGTGTCTCTTCTTCAGAAATAGTGTACGCACTACAGAAACTTGGTACCAAGGTACAATGACTGCAAAAGATAAAGTTCGACCCAAGCACTCAGAAGTCGAACGCTCTCTGTGAATTCCACCAGGAAAGGGGTCACAAAATCGAAGATTGCATAGGACTACGGTAGGAGGTACTGAGAATGCTAAATAAGTGACGCCTAAAAGAATTATTGAGCGATCGAGGACGGGCTAACTTTACCCGCGGACGTGAGCATTCCCAGGGACCTCCAAAACCGCCTTCTCCCACTCGCACTATACAGATGATCCTCGGCGGGGGGCGATGACACAACAATCAATCATGTAAAGTTCACCACCACACATAAACTCAAATGGTCGATCACTCATGAACGGTATGGTGACCTCGAAGATAGTATCTTCTTCGATAAGTTGGATACCGATGGTTTGTCTTTCCCTCACTATGATGCTCTTGTTATCACTTTACGTAATGTAGATACTGATGTAAAAAGAATAATGGTAGATAACAGGAGCGGTGCGTGTATTATCCATCCTCGAATCCTCGTACAAATGAGACTCGAAGATAAAAAAATACTGCATTGCATAACACTAATAGGTTTTAATAATGCAGTCGAGCGGACTTCTGGGGAGATAGTGCTACCCGTCCTAGTTGGAGGAGTCACCCTGGAAACGACATTTCACATCATAGACCAAGATACAACCTACAATACTATCATAGGGCGCCCGTGGATACACGTCATGTGGGCAGTCCCGTCCAGTCTCTATCAAGCAACCAAGTTTCCTACTCCATGGGGGGTATTCAGCATCCAGGGCGAATAATGCACCGCATAGGAATGCTATCGCATCACCCAGGATTGCACCCATACCCAACAACTAAAAGGGGAAAGTACGGAAGCATAACAATCAGAGCGATGTCGGGAACCAAACTTGAGGTACGAACGTTATCAAGGATCCCGACATCGTGGAAGCATTCGAGTCAACAATAGAGGATCTTGATCTCATCCTACTAGACGACAATGACAACACGAAAAAGGCTTATATCGGTCACAACCTTTCGGAACTAGGTAAGTTTCGTAAATTATAACTGACAATGCCGATTTGTTTGCCTTCTCCCATGCAGATATGCCAGGTATCCCGAAAGACATCACCACGCACAAACTAAATGTTGACCCCTTCTACCCGCCAGTACGGCAAATAAGAAGGAAGTTCAACGACGCAATCAACAAAGCCGTAAGCGAAGAAGTCGATAAGTTGCTCGTAAATGGCTCCGTCCGAGAGTCAAAATATCCCCAGTGGGTCGCCAATGTGGTCATGATAAAGAAGAAAAATGGAAAGTGGCGGATGTGTGTAGATTTCATGGACCTAAACAAGGCATGCCCAAAAGACTCTTTTCCGTTGCTACACATCGACCAGTTCATCAACGCAACAGCAGGACAAAAGTTGCTAAGCTTCTTAGATGCCTACTCAGGTTACAACCAGATCCTCATGGAGGAAGAAGACCAGGAGAAAAGTACTTTCATCACTCACCAAGGAACATATTGCTATAAGGTCATGCCGTTCGGACTAAAGAATGCAGGGGCGACGTACCAGAGATCGGTCACCAAGATGTTCAAAGCCCAACTCGGCAAAACAATGGAAGTCTACATCGACGACATGCTGGTTAAGTCGAAAAGGAAAAAAGATCATATTGATCACCTGAAGGAAGCCTTCGACATATTAAGGCAATACGACATGAAACTAAACCCTGTAAAATACGCCTTCGGCGTAACCTCGGTTTCCTAGTATCGCAAAGAGGCATCGCGGTCAACCAAGATTAGATTAAGGCCATCGAAGGAATACCGAAAATGTTAACTAGTAAAAAAACAGGTACAAAAACTAATAGGTCGGATAGCCACCCTGTCAAGGTTCATCTCACGGTCGTCAGACAGGTGTCATAAATTTTTCAGTATGCTAAAGAAAGACAACGGGCTCCAGTAGAATTCAGAGTGTGTCGATGCCCTGAGAAAATTGAAAACCTACTTGTCATCACCATCATTACTCGCCAAAGCAGATCCAGGCAAATACCTTCTTGTCTACCTAGCCGTCTCCGAAGTCGCGGTAAGCGCGGTTTTGGTCCATGAAAGCAAAGGTACGCAATCTTTGATTTACTATATCAGCAAAACTTTAGTTGACGCCGAAACGAGGTACCCCCACCTCGAAAAATTGGCTCTGGCATTGGTTGTAGCTTCACAAAAGCTCAGATCATATTTTCACTGTCACCCCATACAGGTGGTGACGACTTTTCCCCTCAGGAGCATCCTACACAAACATGAGTTGTCAGGTAGATTGGCCAAATGGAAAATATATAATTGAGCGAACACGATATAACATATCAACTGCGAACTGCGATAAAATTACAAGTACTCACTGACTTTGTCACTGACTTCAGTGCATAAATAATGTATGAGGTCGAGCAAGAAGCGTTTTGCACCTCCCCTGGGCAACCCGACCTCTGGGTCCTCTACACCGACACCACATCCAACACGCTGGGATCTGGATTGGGACTCGTACTCAAAGTCCCAATGGGCGAAGTGATTCGCCAATCCATACAGTGCCCTGAAATGACTAACAATGAGGCCGAGTATGAGGCCGTAATTGCAGGACTGAAACTGGCCCTCAAATATGGTGCACAACGAGTCATCCTCCGCTGCGACTCTCAACTTATCGTAAACCAAGTTACTAGGACTTTCCAGATCAAGGAGCAGAGGCTACAGAAATACCAGACCGAAATCCACAAGCTGCTCCCAGAATTCGACGAATGCCGACTCGACCAAATACCACGAGCGCAAAATATCGAAGCAGACGGTCTCGCCAAGCTGGCAGCAACAACTTAAAATATCACCAAGGAGAACGTGGTTACCCTCTTCCACTCATCAATAGACCAAGTCGAGGTACATTCTATAAATTTAACTTGGGACTGGCATAACCTCATAATATCATATTTGTAGGAGGGAACGCTCCCACAAGATAAAAAAGAAGCCAAAAAGCTTCAAATACAAGCCACCAGGTACAGCCTCATAAACCACGACCTTTACAAAAGGACGTTCGGCGGCCCTTTGGCCAAATGCCTTGGACCAAATCAAACAAGGCGTGTTCTCGAAGAGGTACACAAGGTCCACTACGGTGCCCATGCAGGCAACCAGGCCCTCGTTAGATGCCTAATTCGTGCAGGATACTACTGGTCCACTATGAAAAAAGAGGCCGCAGATTATGTCAAGAAATGTGAGCAATGCCAGAAATACACACCTATGATACACCAGGCGGGCGAACTCCTGCACTCCGTCACTTCTCCATGGCCGTTTATAAAATGGGGGATGGATATCGTTGGAGCCCTCCCAGCAAGGCGAGGTAAGATACGCTTCCTTCTGGTTTTAGCTGATTACTTTTCCAAATGGGTGGAAGCAGGGGCATTTGCCCAAATACGCGAACAGGAAGTCATCGCATTCATCAAGAAAAACATTATATGCCGCTTCGGCATCCCCAAAGAAACCAGTTGTGAGAATGGACCTCAGTTCATCGGGAAAAAGACGACTGAATTCTTCGAAAAATGGCACATCAAGCGGATATTCTCCACGCCATATCATCCCGCCGGCAGCGGTCAAGCGGAATCCTCCAACAAAACAATATTGAATATATTAAAGAAAAAGCTCGAGGACGCCAAAGGGCTATGGCTAGAACTGTTACCAGGGTGTTATGGGCATACCGTACCACGCCAAAAACCAGCACAAGTGAGATACCATATTTGCTGGTGTATGGTACCAATGCCGTCATACCTGTTGAGGTCGGAGAACCCAGCCTGAGATATTCCAATGAGAGTGGACCGAATAACGACGAAAACAGAATACACGACCTGGACGAGGCAGAAGAACGGAGGGACATGGCTCACAAAAGAATGATATCCCAAAAGCAACAAGCGGAAAGTTACTACAATAAGAAGGCTAAAGTACGACCACTCAGCATCAGGGACTACGTCCTCAAGGCCAAAACACAAGCAACAAAAGACCCAAATGAAGGAAAATTGGGAACAAACTGGAACGGGCCGTATAAAATCACAGCAACAGCGAGCAAAGGAGCATTTCAGTTAGAAACAATGGAAGGAAAACTACTACAAAACAACTGGAATGTCACCCACCTCAAATATTTTTTCACTTCTGAAAAGTGACGCCACCTAAGTCGTACTCTTTTTCCCTCATCCAGGTTTTTTCCCAATCGGGTTTTCGCGGGGAGATTTTTAACGAGGCGACAAGGGGGCGTCTCGATGTTCAAAGTATAATTCATCGCCCAGCCTGCCGATGGCATCTCCAGGCCGAGCAATGAAAGAACTAGATACAAGGATATTACTCCATTAAATGCACAAAATCAACATGTATCTCCAACTCATGAATGAAATTACTCTGATGAATATACAAAATCCATATGTATCTCCAATGCACGAATGAAATTACTCCAATGAATGTATAAAATCGACAAGTATCTCCAATGTATGAATGAAACAAGCATACACGACACTCCGGTGAATAAAAGAAGGTATGTTACCCTTTACCACCCTTTGGAAAATACGACGGGTTAACATTTCGACATTAAGTCGAAATAACACCCCATGGCTAAGGCCATCGCCACGAAAGAGTTCGATATCATTCGAACCACGACGGGTTAACATTTCGACATTAAGTCGAAATAACACCCCATGACTAAGGCCATCGCCACGAAAGAGTTCGATACCATTCGAACCACGACGGGTTAACATTTCGACATTAAGTCAAAATAATACCCCATGGCTAAGGCCATCGCCACGAAAGAGTTCGATACCATTCGAACCACGACGGGTTAACATTTCGACATTAGGTCAAAATAACACCACATGGCTAAGGCCATCGCCACGAAAGAGTTCGATACCATTCGAACCACGATGGGTTAACATTTTGACATTAAGTCTAAATAACACCCCATGGCTAAGGCCATCGCCACGAAAGAGTTCGATACCATTCAAACTACGATGGGTTAACATTTCAACATTAAGTCAAAATGACACCCCACGGCTAAGGCTACCACCATAGAAATGAGTTCGACATCGCTTGAACCACGATGGGATAACACTCCGACATTAGCTCGAAAGCAACATCCCTATGGCTAAAGACGTTATCAAAGGAAAAAGCTTGACATAAGAGCAATATCGCTCGAAACGCAATAGGTAACATTTTGACAACTCGAAATAAGCACGACTACGACAAAGGACATTGCCAAATAAACAAACACGACAAGAAAACAATTCAGAGGTACACAATAAAAAGTAATTGCTCTATTACAGTTGTTGTATTACAAAAGTTTTTTACAAAGGGCTCAAGAACGCCCCCACAAAAATGGCAAAGCAAAATGAATACAGCCAAGTCCTATGACGTATCACCCCCCCCGTGGCATACTCCTCATTGTACCAAGAATCAGAGGCGAGCTTGTCTTCATCGTTAAAATCGACATCGTCTCCACTAGGCGTAACGGGGTCATAACCACACGCCTTTCGAGCGACACACGCTTTAATACACACCCCTCGGAGTTCTACCTCAGATATTTTCCCATCAGTGTGAAGAGACTTATATACGTCAAGCTAGGCTTCGGCTTGAACCCATAGCTCATATAAATCTCGAGGCACGATAGAGTCGGTCGAAGCATGGGAAGTAGAAGGCTGCGACTGTCGTCGTACGTCCTCCGCTTTCAAAGCAACAACTTGTTTGTTTAATGCGGACAATTCCGTCTCCAGATCTTGAATACTCCCCTCAAATCTCTCTACCTTAAGCACAAATGCCTCCACCTCCTTGTCCCGCTCCAACCTACAAACACGGAGGGCGTCTTCCAAAGTTGTTGCTTCAGATATGGCAGTTTCCTTATCCCTTTCGGTGTGAGCCAACTCGTCAGCATTAGTAATCAACTCACCCTTAAGGTCAACGACCTCCGACGCCTTCCTGTCAAGCTCAGCGGTAAAATTGTCCACCTTTACTTGGAAATCGGCATTTTCGGCCATCACTCCCTTACTCAGCTCGATCTCGTCTTCGCTGATCTTAAGAGCTGCCTCGAGTTCACTACAATGGGCAATATCCTTCATAAGGTCCTCATCTCGTTCTTTTAGTTCTTCAACCTTATGCGCCAGTTGATCCTCCTTTTGCTTAAGCCCATCGCGGAATAGCTGAAAGTCGCGATCCTGAGTGAAGATGTCGGCCATCGCACGATGCTTGGTGCGGTATTCTTTGGTATTTGGAGAGCATCTTCCCATAGACGGTCGTCCTCCGCCTTTCCCGATGTTCACGCTCGATCTCCATGATGAGGGTCTAATATAAAAAACAAAGTCAAAACAAAAAAATGGGCTAAGGATGCAAAATAGATCCAACGACAAAAAGAAAAAGAAAAGCATTTACCCATAGAGCCATGCCAGAGATGCTCCGTGACAACTCTGCATCACTCATCGCTTTAAGTGTCGCATTCTCAGGAGCAACACATAAAGGGGCAAATACCGACGCCACTTGGTCGCAGTTCGACAACAAGTCGTAGTCCCTAGGAACGACTATGTGCCGATCAGAACCCTCCGTTCTAACCTCTACATGAGTGTGACGCTCCAAGAACTCTCGTACATTTCCTGGGTCGACGTCTGAACCCAAGCCGTCGCCCCCGACGTGTACCCCTCCTCTAATGGCGGATGATGCACCAACCTCGGCGAAACGCACAGACCCCCCTCCTTGGTATACTCCTTCCGTCTGAGGGGATCTCCCCACCAAAATGACGTGCGCCATAAAAACGGGCATAGGTGCCGTCTCCGACGCACCAGTTCCACTCTTACCAACATCAATGGCAACGTCCTTCCCGAGTTCTACCCTCCTCTTTTTTCTCGACGGAGATTAATCCCCATACAGGACTCATCTACGAGATGATATGCCGGTCTAGAAGTGATCTCATCCCTTACAACCATATCCCGAGATGAGTCTTTCACCCGTATAGGCTGAGCACGAACCCCTCGAATGGACTCCTCCAACGTAAATTGCATCCCCGCCAATGCGATGGCCTGGCGAAAGGCAGGGACTGTGGCCCTCTTCCTAGAAGCCCTACGACTTGTCACCACGAGGGGTCGTATTAATAAACAACGACAAATAGCCAAAGGTTAAAACAAAAGATAACATTTATCGGATGGAGCCTTCGGCCTAAAACGTTTAATGAAAGAAGGCCAATCTCGAGTTTCCACTACGTAAGGCAACAAACGACCCACCCAGTCCTCTATATTGACGATGGGACGGGGTGTACGCCTTGCAACTGCAAAAGAAAGTTACAAATGAATACCAAGTTGGAAAGGACAAAAGTAGATAACAAGTACCAATACCTACGATTGTTATTCCACCGCTCAGGGAATCCAGCAGAGTCCGACATAAGATGCTCGGTTTTAACGAAGAAGTATTTATGCCAAAATTTATGGCTCGTACGATCATCTGTTCTGACCACCAACCCCTTGGTACCACGATGTCTCAAATGAATCATGGTGCCCATGTGAAAACTAGAGGAAAACAAATACAAGAGGTGGCGAAGGTCAACTTCCCACCCCGTTAACTCCGTGTACTTCGTCAATACTAAAAATATCTTGTATGTATACGGAGAGAGCTGTGCTAGGCAGACACCATAGAACCGATAGAATCGATGGGATATTTTTAAAAAGCACAATACCCTAGTCTATAGACTTCCATGAGGTCCCTCCCAGCCGGAACCATCTCAACACGGGAGGGAATGTTATACGTAGATCGAAGGTCATCTATGTGAGCCTGCTCGGTCTCAGAAATCACCGGAGCAGGAGAATGAACAGGCTCTTTAAGGAAATCATTCCGAGACATGGGGTTTCTTGGTAGTATCTCCTCTATGGTGGGGAGGCTGTCCCCTTCCTCTACCGTCACATTCTCACCACCAAGGGGAGGTGCTATAGAAAGTGGGGAGGCGTCAGAAATATCTTCGAGGGAACGATGTGTTCTAGGCATCTCGATGTCAGAGGGTATATTGATAAAACAAAAGAACGATGAACGGAAGAAGGTGAAGAGAAAAATCACGAAATTAGAGCTGAAAATACGAGAAGAGATGGCCAAATAAGATAACACATATACTAGAAAGGAAATGATCGAAAGTTCTTGAAAGAACCAAACCTTCATCTATTTATAAGGTTTGGATGACGCCAGAATCGAAGCAAAAGGCTGCCAGTGGCACCAAAATCGAAGCGACAAGCCAATTGGTCTCTGCCTCGGGAAGACGCGCAATGATGATGCACGTGAGAGTGAAGTCATTTCCTAATATACTACGCTAGCCGGAATACCGTAGATTATGCCGCTCTTTCGTTATTTGATCAAACCATTACAATCTAACCGCTAAATTTCTCCGCGGGAATGAGCGGCGTCCGCTTATCAAGGACGCACGGTGCCACGACCTCAACAAGCGGAGGGACTAACTGTATGGGTCCGAATTTGGCCACCACGACCATTACCGAGTAGGATGAGGAACGAGGTTATCGTGATGCACCGTCTGATGGTTTTCGTAGTGAAAGGTAACGACTGAGGGCTGTCAGTCGATGCATAACGTCCACGACAGTGACTTAGTAGGAGACAGTAAGAATATGCCTTTCGAATATTCTCTATGTTGTACTTTTTAGGGTTTCTCGGGAAATTATCCCTTATAAATAGGAAGAGTGGGTAAAGAAAAGGGGGACATGAGAAAAAAGACAAGAGAGCACTTTGTAAAAGAATCATCTGAGAGTGCATACGAAAGCAGTCTTGTACTTATTCTCCCTTACACCGATTGCATCTGTAACGGTTCTACTTATGCATTTAAGTATTCACATTTATGATCTTTTATTATTGAATTTGAATAGACTTATTATATCTTTCATCCTGTTTACTCATTCCATCATTTGATCTAGATTTTATTGTGCTTGACTAAGATTGGCCTCATCCTTATTATTAGTTATTTTAATCAAAAAAGTTTTAATATCTTTGGGTCAAACACTACTCCATCGGGGTAGGTAAGGTCTGCGTACACACTACGCTCCGCAGATTCCTCAGATGTGGGATTTTACTAGGTTATTGTTGTATTATTACCCAATAAAAATTATTTTATTATAAAACATTAAAATATTTATTGCATTTATAATAGTTTCTAATTATCTAATTTTTACGTTAAAAGGATAACATAGGTATATTTAATTGAGATCGAAAATCAGAAAAATTTAAACATCATTTTTCAGTATGGAGTAGGATCTTTTTAACCGCCACACGTGTCCGTATTCTATTGGATAATTCTCGTCGGTGCACATACTCCGGTGTCACAAACCGTCTCCTTTTTCTTTTTATAAATAAGGCGGCTTTACAACTTGTGCAACAAGAAAGTTGATCTGCTCGTTTCTCATATTCAAACATCGGTTAGCCCATTTTTTAAAAATTTAAATTGATTATTTGTTTTGAATTGTCGATATATGTTTGTATCAATTGTTTGCTTCAGCTGTTGCATTGAAATTATAGTAAGAATTGATTTGAATTTGTCTCCTTTTGAATTTTATGTTTGATTCGTTTCAATTGTATGCTTCAGCTGCTGCATTGAAATTCTTGACAGAATTGGTAAGAAATTACCTTTTCTGTGAGTTGATTAGTAATGGACGTGAAAATTCTTAATGACCCTTCTGAGGTTTATGTTTTTTTTTTTTCCAAAAAATTGTGTGCTTCAGCTGCTGTATTGGAATTATTGAGAGAAATGGTATAAAGTTGTCTTTTTTGTTAGTGGATGAGTAATGAGTGTGAAAATTCTTAAAGGTCCTTTTGAGGTTTGTGCTTGATTCTTTTTAAAAAAATTATTTTTTTAAATATTTTTTTTTGGTATGGATTTGTGTTGTTGTGATATGGTTTATGGGTAGCTGCTAAATGATTTTCAAGTCTTATGGACATTTGTGGCTAATTTATATTTGAGGTGTTAAGCAGAATGCAGATGAATAATGTTCAAACTTTTAGCTTTTGCAATGAAATCCTTGAAAAATTGGTGTTTTTCTCTTAATAAATTAATGATGATAAAAAAAAAAGGGGGCAGCCCGATGCACAAAGTATCCCACGTTCACGCAGGGAAGGGCCGCACCCCAAGGTTGTGATGTAGTCAGCCTATCCTAATGCGCTGCTTATACAGTTCGAACCCGTGACCTATAGGTCACACGTGGACAACTTTACCGTTGCTCCAAGGCTCCCCTTCAAATGGATTAATGATGATGCTGTGAATAATTTTGAGGATCGCCCTTATGAGGTGTCTGTTTGAATATGAAATGTGATTGGTGTTATTTCACTTTGATGAGTTATAAAGGTAGCTTCAAAACCCCTAAAAGCATTATTTATATTTACAAATATGTGGATGGTCCAGCTATACCTGAGCTTCATGGAAAAATTGGATTTGTGTTTCTATGAATGTGATGGGTGTGAAGATTCTTGAAGAACCCTTTTGGGTTTCTGTTGAAATTTGATCTTTGATTGTTATTCTTACAATTCAATTGGTCTGTAAGTTGCTCGAAAACTGTTGTTTGAAGTTTCATTTATCATTGTAATATGTGGCGGCTTCAGCTGTTTTGTTGAAATTATTGAAAAAAATTAGCTTGAATTCATGTTTCTGCAAGTTCATTAGCGATAGGTGTGAAGTTCTTGAAGAAAAGTATAGTTTGAATTTGATCATTGGTTTGTGCTCTCAGTAATTCAAGTTATTGGAACATTTGTTTATTTTCACTTTTTTTTTTTTTTTTTTTTTTGCATGCTTTAATTTAGAGGCGTTAATCTTAATAGAGATGTTTCCTAGTAATTTGCTCAAACATTTGTGTGTGTTCTATTGTTCAGCTGTTGTAACAAACACTCTGAAGTTCTTCCTGAGTTTGGTTTTATGTTTCGAATTTGATCTCATTTATGTTATTGCAGTTTGATGGTACAATAGGTTAGCTTCAAAAACCTTCTAAGGACCCTTCTTAATCTGAAATTATTCTGATTTGCTCTGTTTGTGCTTCTAAATGGCATGAGATGTGCTTTGAAGCAAAAGGTATATTGATTAGTGTGCAGCCAAATCCATTCTGCGACAAAATTTTGAATTTAATTGACTTGCTGATTACTTGCTTTTTCAGGTTTCAAACACCAAGAGAAACAAGATGGTCAGAGCATATTCACAAGAGCATATTTACAGGCATCCATGGGAACGAGTGACTTCTGCATCGTGGCGCAAGTTTGCTTATCCTGAGAACAAGCGCGCCCTATCCCACATCCTCGAGGTTGATACGTTGAATCACAAGCTTGACCCCAGCTCTGGAAAGCTCTACACAATTCGTGCCATCACTATACATGCACCAGGGCCATGGTTTATTCGCAAGATCATTGGTCAAGATATCTGCCACTGTGTTGAATCAACTGTTGTAGATGCACAATCTCGGTCAATGCAACTCTCTACTCGAAACATCAGTCTCGAGAACTTTATTGAGGTGGAGGAGAAAATAAGATACGATCCGCATCCTGAGAACCCAAAGTTATGGACTGTCTGCAAGCAGGAAACCAGTATTAAGATTAAGCCCTTGTCAGCACTGGCTTCTATGGCAGAGAAAATCGAGCAGAAATGCGTGGAGAAGTTCCAGGCAAACAGTGCGAAAGGTAGAGATGTTATGGAACGGATGTGCAAGTACTTAGAAGCTGAATCCAGTGGCATTTCAGTGTGACCATGTTCTTGAATAGCTTTAGTTAGTCTTCTTCTGTGAGTAGTATTTAGGATTTGCTCACTTTAGAGATGAGAGGTGAGATTTTTTGGTGAAACATTTGTTGGCCAATGAGTTTTGCAAGTTCTTGTTGGCAACACAAGGAGTTTCTTTTTTGGTTCAATCATTTTTTGTTCAATCTTTTGAACCTATTTGTAAACAGCATTACATATAATAATATGGCAATCCCCAAACTCCCTGAGCCGATGGTCTATTGGAAACGGCCTCTCTATCCCCACAAAGGTAAGGGTAAGGTTTGCATACACACTACCCTCCTCACACCCACCAAGCAGGATTACAATGGGTATGTTATCGTTGTTGTAATCCTTGAACTACATTTGCGTTGTTGTAATCCTTGAACTACATTTGATAGTGTGATTAGAAATCAACTTGAAGATATACATTTGTTGTATGTCTGGCTTGAAGGTGCGGAGCATAATCATCTAAAATATTGTGAAAGACTAGAGGAGGTATTAAGAATTCATCATAAATTGACCAGTTTTAAGATGAATGTCAGCCAATCGTGTCCTTTCTTACTTTACCGGCACTGGGAGCAAACTCACACAGGTAAAGTTATTTGAGGGGATATTATAATGGAAAAAATAAATTGGGAGAAATTCAATAATAGTCAGATTTACAATTGGTTATTCAAAAATAGCCACAGTTTCAAAAGTAATCGAAATTTAGCCACTTTTTATGTAAAGATGAATCTGAACGAAAACATTGTTCAAAATCCGGAAAATGCTCTAACATAATATACTAGAACTCCAGAATATTATACTGGAGTTCCAGCATAGTTATATTGGAACTACCGGTCCAACATAATATGCTGAAAATTCACACATAGGTGCTCCAATCTTCAGTATATTATGCTGGAAATTTCCTCGTGTTGGAGTTCTAGCATAATATGTTGGAAGTTCATACACAGGTGCACCGATCTCCAGTATATTATGCTGGAACTTTCTGTGTTGCAGCAAAATAGTGGTTATTTTTCCATGACTTTGCAAATACTGATTATTTTTGAATGACCAGTACGAAAATTGACTAGCCCGTGCTATTTTTACGGAAAAATTGTACATGAATCCGGTATTTACACCTAACCAATGATCCAAAATATGTCTCTTGTTGCAATTTTATCACTTAACCATAGATACATGAAATGTGCAACTGATCCATTCATTTAAGTTCTAAGTATTGATTATTTCAGCTTTTCACCTCCACAGTAGTTTGACTACTGAACTGTCACTCGCCAGAATCCAAGAAAAAATCAGCTCACACAACAAGGTTACGGGTTCGTGCCGTGAAATTAGCTACTAGCCGTCAGTTTAAACAAACAACTAACTGAAAAGCAAGCTTATTCAAACTCATGTGCACTCACGAAACATGATTATAGCCCAAAACAATGCCACACATAAACACAAATACTTCAACAACACTATAGGTAAATCCAGCAGTAAAACAAGTCTATTAAACGCATAAAAGCGACGCAGAACACCAAGAAAGCAAGGTAAGTTAGAGATAACACACTACACATTGGAACAAGTGAAGCCAGATAGAAGATCCATGCGAATAATTTACAATGCCAAATTACAATTTCCATGGATGTTAGCCATGTGAACAAGAATGACACATAACAAACCTAATTCATATTGACCAAACCAGTACATACAAAGACTTGAAACTGGAGTCAACAAACAAATCCTACCTATGACAATGAATAGGAGTTCTTCCGCCTGGAGATGTTTTTCAAATTTCCTGTGATGAGCAATCAGAGTAAGTCCTCTTTTGAACTAAAAGGAAAGCACGAAATTTGAGACCAACAACCCATTCTAGATCTTGTCAAGTTTTTCAGCCTTCACAACAGGATTGGCCTTTGCAATAGCATCGCGACCAGCAGAGCGGTAGTCAAACTGGCAGTCATGTTTGTCTGAGTAGCGGTGTGATCCACAGTAAAGGTTCCCACAGCGGCATTTGAATCCAGTCAAACCAACCTTTTTCTTGCAAGAGCTGCACCGACTAGGACCCACCTTAGTCTTCAATTCAGCAGCTTCACCGGCACTTGAAGATGGAGGTGATGACAAAGCGACAACAGATTTTGTTTCCAGCACGGCAGGTTGCATGTCTACAGAGTCAACAACAACTGGCCCCTTCTCACTAGCATTTGATCCATTTACAAGGTTTTCAATAGATGTCGCTGCAAGCTTTGCTTGTTCCTGTTTCAAAATAGTGTCCTTGTAACACTTGGAGCACATATTCATGTTTGCAGCACTTCCAAAGAAACCACAGTTGTTAATGCACAAGATAGGGCCTTCTGGATGGGATTGGCATCCTGTCTCGTCATGCTCCATATCGTCAACTTTCCTGCAAAAGATTCATCTACAGATAAACATTAACAAGAAACTACACCTTAATCCTGAACGGAAAACAATTGTATTTCAAGACAAATTCGAGGTTTTCTGAAACCAAATTTTCCTTGATCTCACATGTATCCTAACACGGATATATGAGTTTCTAACCGAAGTAAAAGAGCACCTAATGAACACTTGATCTAACACTCTAACTTAAGTGTAACAATAATTAAGTCTTAATCCAACTAGTTGGTATTGCTTATATAGATCAGCCTTTGCTTCTGTTGTGCCCTATCCTTAGCTTTTGAGGCAGCTTCTCTCCAAGTGATTTTCATCAAATTGTCACACTTACAGAGCAGTGCATATGAAAGGTCGATCTACGACAGTCGACAGGACCAAACCATCTCGCTGAATGATGACCTTATCTCACCTTATCCTGTAGACGCACTATTTGCACCCTATATAGGATGTGATCATCTATAATCTTTTTCGTTTAATCATCCTTGATCTTGTCAAATTTTATATGCTTGTAGATCCACCTAAACTTCCACACTTTGTATGACATTCATCTTGTAGATATGTGCTGCGTTGGAGACCTAACATTCACACCCATATAATATTTCTTGTCTCACAATTGTTCCATAGGACTTGCTTTCACTTTGTTAAGTATCTTCCTACCCTATAACAGTGTTATCAAAGGCGAAAAGCGCAAAAAAGCTCTAAGATCTGTTGGGGTTTTAAGCCCAAAGCGCAAATAAAGCGTGGGCTTTAATAAAGAAAAGCGTAAATGGAAAAAAATGACAAATATGTATGTGTAGTCCAAGACTAATATCTAGAAGCATGAATACCAAATATATTGACAAAGAAACTGAAGAAAATTTATGATAAAGTAAAATATGAATTGTTTAGTGTCGCTTCTTCAGGATTATGCTCATTGGCAGGAAAAGTATGTGTTAGAGCCTTGATGACAACACTGAAGGGCCCGCTAAGCGAGCCTTGATAACACTGCCTTATAACATGTTTTGAGCCTCGCTGCAGGGCTTAAGCACGCATTTGATAACACTGCCCTATAACACTCTCAAGCTTAAGCGCACCTTTGATAACACTGCCCTATAACAGTCTCATAACACTTTAAATCAACGTGTTACATCACTGACAGACTGAACCTAGATTTTAGTTGTCTGCATTTAGGCAGCACGATCCCATCTAAACTCACTTCACCTCTTCAATTAAACAACTAAGCTTCCTGCACCTTCCTTTTCAGAGAAAAGAACAATGTAAAAGAAGAAGAAAAAAGTTCCTCCGCTCTGCCAGCTACAAAAACAAGCATAAATCTTACCAAAATTAGGTAACTACACTATGTCTAAACAAGATTATTCAACTAATCCTCAGAAGGAGCGCTTCTTCGCACAACATAAGAACACAAGATAAAGAGAACACAGTCAGGTGCATCAGATACAACCAACAGAAAACCTTGTAAAAATCAAAAGAAACTGACTAGCAAAATTTAGCAAAGTGCAAGATCGGCACAACAGAAGTCGCAAAAGCCAAAAACTTTCTGGTGTAAACTTAAACTGGATCAAATTCACAACTATGCTAATGCAAAACAAGCAACATTATCACACTTATACTCAAACGTTCTTTGAACACCGTCTTTTAAAACGTTCAGACTCATCTCACATGTTCAATTTGACAAAAAATATGTTGTAACAGCAAAACCTATCAAAGTAGAAAGCCAAAAACAACAACTTGGCTTTACTTTCAGAGTTAATATGCCAAATTCTAGCTTCCAATACACAACCACAAGCAATCTCCATCTCCACGGCATGTACAAGCAACATAAAACCGAAGGAATCAAAAGGTTACTCATAAAACTTCAACATCATTTAAGACAAATGCAAAAAGCACCATTTTTTCCATCCCAAAATACATAACAAACAAGGTAACACCCAAGTAAACAAAAAGGGGTTTCAGAAGAGTTCAATATCCTTAAAGATACCTAATTATTATGAATAAAACAACTCCAAAAACTCAATTTTTTGTAACTGTAACTCCAAAGAGACAATTTTTTTTTTTTTTTTTTTTTTGTAATTGTAGCTCCAAAGACGCAATATTTTTTCTTATTGTAACTCCAAAGACTCAATTTTTCAGTAGTCTATGTGATACCCTTCTCATAAAACCACAAAAAGACAATTATTTTACCCACCATAATATCAAATAATTCTCTATAAAGATTCAACAAAAACAAAAAGATATAAACCCCACAAAATAAAATTAACCCAGCAAAGCTGATCTCTAAACAACAAACAAATCAACTCACAGAACAATTAATTCCATAATTACAACAATAAAAAAAAATAATACCTAATTCTCGAAACAATCCATAGATCTATCAAAATAAAGGGGAAAAAATAAATTAAACATCAAAAAGCAGGAAAAAAATGAGATCTTTGAAACTGACCTGAAGAGAGAAATTTTTTGTTGTTGTTGTTGTTGTTGTGATGAATGAAATTTGGAAAATGTTTTCTTTATTTATTATTTTGCCTTTGGCTTTGGACCTTTTTGTTTTCTTTCTTTTTTGCCCTCTTCTCAAAGGAAAAGGAAAGTCTTTTTCTTTGCTTCTCTGCCAACGAACGTTCTTTGCTGATTTGCTGCGTCGTGTTCGATTCCTATTTGTCTTCCTCCTTTAATTTTATTTTACTTTTATTTTTTTACTTTGCCCTCCTTATTTCAGAAAATAGTAATAAAAAAAAGTATATTTAAATGCATTTTTATCATTTTCTTCCTCAAAAACTTCCCATTAAGGGAAGATGAAAAATTTATACTTTGGAGGATGTAAAAAGGTTCGAGTTCTTACCAGAATTGGGATGCTATAAAAACTTGTTCGCATGGGATGTTTCTGTCAAATCATATTAACTTATTAGTATGATTTAGTGAATTAAGAGGTAAAAATACATTAATTATAATTGAGTAAGAAATTTTTGCTCAAACATATGTCATGTTATTATTAATTTAATGTAAACACTCAGTGTAAATAAATTTTTATTATTTCGGATTATGCCAACTTTGAATGTGACTGTCATTGTGTATCAAAAACCAGAAGCAAAGGTGTACGTAAAAACTTCAATTAGTTGGTCCAAATATATTATTATATATACGTGTTTATTTAAAGTAATTAGTCAACTCTTGTTTTGTTCAACTATATAGACATGGGGTAATATCTGTTGCTCAAATACTAAATTTGAAAATGTGTTATTTTGCTTAAGGAAGGAAAATAATGCACAATACGTAGGGGTAAAATCGAGCTCATGGTACGCTTCGATTTTCGATGAAGTAAACGGAGCAAGAAACGAGAAGGCAAGGAGCTAGAATCGAGGCAAGAAACCCTTAATCCGGAGTCTCGCTAGAATGACTGCTTTCGGGAATATCGGAGCCATGACCCCAAGCCCGGTTTGAACTTCAAAGGCTTCGGAGAACATTACCAGAAAATCAAGCACGACCAACAGAAGGCCGTAATATTCGTGACCGGCCGGATATCACGGCGTAAATCTCGGCACGCATCGATAAAGAACCGGTGATTAGTTATACAAAAGATTTTTTACATTTTATAAAAGGGTGAAACTCCCCTACTACAAAAAGGGGAGTCTGATTATACATTGAACACTCTGTAACACACGCATACCAAGGCAATAAACTATTATTTTCTCTGCTACTCAAAGTTTTTGTTCTTGTTCATTCTAAATTCGGAATGGGGGACGGATATTTCATTAAGGCTGTCGTCGAGTCCAGAATCATCCTCCCTTCTATGTGGTTTGATAATTTATTTTACCTATTTAATCTAACACAATTTATCGTTTGTATCGAACTAATCTGTGTATCCTTAAAACTACTTACAAATTAAATTATTATACGTTTTTTAGGGTAAACAGTAGCCCAGTACAAATGCTGGAGCACATGAACAACTAAAGAGTCAAAGAAAAGACAAAAATGAAAACTGAAAGAAGGAAAGCTTCACTGCCATTTCAAGCCTACTTAATTCCCATTTTAATTGTCACAAATTCTAAAGTGTGACAAAATCAAGAAGCTTAATGCAGCTAGTAAGGTTAGTTCTCAATTTGAGCATGCTTTAATGCATAATACTCCCTCCGGTCCACGATAAGTGATCAATTTGCTTTAAACATATCCATTAAGGAAATACTAAATTTTAGACGAAAATAATTTGTGTGACTAAACTACCCTTCATTAAATGTTGTGCCATAGTTATCGTAACACTTACTCTCTTCTCAAATGTGAGGAGTAAATAACTTTTTAGGAATACGTGCATAATGACAATTTTGAAAAAATAAATTGAATTTTTTCTTGATTATATAAATTGACACTTATTTTGGACCAAAATAAAAAAGCAAATTGATCACTTATAGTGGACCGGAGGAAGTATAGTTGTTTAGATAATTTAGTTTTAGGATTCCCTGTTCCAATTACGTAACAGTAGGATTTTTTTTATGTTATCTTAATTTTCCAAAGCTAGAATTAAAGGCCTCTAGTCAAGAATTAAAGGATCATATTCATCCCCAACAACGGTTGGTGGTCCATTAAATGCATTTTGATTCAATAGAGTGGTTTGCCATATCAAAGAGCTTAGAACAAAATATATTAAGACCAACTCTTAATAGATACATTATTTTGCATTCCCATATTCGTTCACATTTTTATCAAGTTTTGAATGATGTTAATAATTGCAATATTATGGTATTAATAAAATCACATCAATCTACAAAACCTACTTTAGTCAATTATGTCTCGTTAGTCATACTAAGACCCTTTCGCTACAAACTTTTTAATCTTTAGCGAGGTCTAATTTGTAAATTAGGAAACTCAAAATTTGGGGAATGAATGGAAAAATTGTACTAGCGCCATATTTGGTCGCTCTCATTTAACTTGAACTCACTTATTAAACAGCTTCAACCTTTTTCTCCTCCTCCTCCTCCTCCTTCTTCTTCTTCGGATGACAGTGATTTTATTTTGTTTGTAAATATATTTTAAGGTAGTTTATGATATTTTATCGTGATGATCTGTTGTTGCGCTTTATTTTTTACTATTGCTTAGGGTTTCTTGCTCTTCTTTTTCTTAATTGTGAAATGAGTTCGTTAGATTTATTGTTGTTTTGACAAATTGATGAATTAAGGTTTGTTCTTGATGATATTTGGAGGTTATATTTCAAATTTGAGCTCATTTGGAGTAGATTTAGCTATTAAATCATATATTGAATTGTCAAAATTCGAAGAATAAATTTTCGTTTCTCGGCAATTTGCACTTCAGACCTATTTGGCTTTAAGTGCATGAAAACGTTGGTTGCACTTGGCTTTAAGTGCATCTGAAGTGCAGTTTTTTACTTCAGGCTTATTTGCTTTAAGTGTAGGAAAACGTCTGTTGCACTTCAGACCTTTTGGCCTTAAGTACATCTGAAGTGTAATTTTTCACTTCAGACTTATTGGCCTTAAGTTCATGAAATCATTGGTTATACTTCAGACTTATTTGCCTTAAGTGCATGAAAACGTTGGTTGCACTTCAGACCTTTTGGCCTTAAGTGCATCTGAAGTGCAATTTTTCACTTCAGACTTATTGGCCTTAGGTGCATGAAACCATTGGTTACACTTCAGACTTATTTGCCTTAAATGCATCTGAAGTGCAATTTTTCACTTCAGACTTATTGGCCTTAAGTGTAGGAAAACGTTTGTTGCACTTAAGACCTTTTGGCCTTACGTCCATCTGAAGTGCAATTTTTCACTTCAGACATATTGGCCTTAAGTATAGGAAAACGTTTGTTGCACTTAAGACCTTTTGGCCTTACGTCCATTTGAAGTGCAATTTTTCACTTCAAGCTTATTGGCCTTAAGTGCATGAAACCATTGGTTGGACTTCAGACCTATCTGGCCTTAAGTGCATCTGAAGTGTAATTTTTTCACTTCAGACTAATTTTTTTTAACTTCAGACCCGACAAGTCTGAAATTGATCGTAAAGTGGGCAGGCTTGCAAATTTTTTTGCAAAGTGAATATAGGTTCTATTGTGATCCTAAAATCGAGTATAGATACAAAAGCCCCGAATTGAATTGAGCCATTTGAAGTCCAAACGGGCCTTCCACCAATATTGCTATCTAGTATCACTAATGCTCTAGCAAGTTTGCATAATATGGCCTTTACCGAGGCTACTTTTTAAATTGTGTCCCTGTTTGTCCAGTAGGCCAAATTTTGCCTTTAAAACTAATTGGAAATTGGGATCAATATTTTATTCTGATAATAGGCTATATGCATATAGTTTAGTGACCATTTACGCTCCAACTTAGCTATGCTTTATTGTTATATGAAGATTAAATGACAACAAATAGCTCTAATTATGAATTTTGTGCTTTGCAGGAGCAAGTCTTGATTATGAGGACATTGAACAATGTTTGGAGCTAATTTGGAGCAAGGAAAGCCAATCGGAGGTGAATGTGCGTAAAAGAAGAAGGAAAAAAATAGAAAATAGCTGAACTTCATTAGCGCGGGCGCGCTCCAGCCGCGCTCGTCAGACAGGATAGAACGCGATATACGCGGCCCAAGCGCGGTCGCGCTCGTCACCTCGAGGAACATTATTTTCAGGGGTAATTTCGTAACTTCGGGGGCAACTCTCCTTAACATATGAGAAGCCCAGGTCGCGCAAAGAGAGGGTATCAAGGTTTTTGAAGGATTATTGAAGGCAAGAAGAGGCAAGGCGGAAGATTCGGCATAGAGTTTTACCTTTCTTCCTCTTGTTTTGATCATTAATGATGAATGCTATTGTTGTGATTGTGAAAACGATTATGCATAGTTAAACATTTAATCTAGGGTTTCGATGGAACCTCTTGGAGGATGAATTTATGATATGCTAATATAGATTTGCCTTAATAATTTCTCTGTTTGTTCAACTATATTGTGATTGTTGTTGATTGAAGGTCCCTCAATCGACTGTGCCTATTTAGTATGCATTACTTGGGATAGTGTGTATATTTAGGTAGTTATTGAACAACACCGCTCCTAACGTATATGAGGGATCAATACGAAAGGTTTAAAGGTGGGATTAGGGATAACGAAACCTTGGGTGTGATCTAAGTGAGCTGTAAATACAGCCAGCTAGCGTAATTCGGGAGAATATATCTAGTATATTGTTGTAATTACTTGGGAGAGAGTTACGACAATCAGAGTGCTCATGATCGATATAGAAGACTTAGGCAAATTTATAGCAAACATAGCAGAAAGGATTCCGACAAGAGGGGAAATCATAACCTTAGACCATTCTCATTCTTGCTTACAATCAGTCTATAGCTAGTCTTAATTTACTACATTTTTATTACATAATATTTAGTTAATAAACACCCAAATTGTTAATCAAATATTTCTGAAGATTGAATACGTGAATTTCTGTGAGTTCAATAGTTGTGATTGATAGGTTAATTCCCTATGAGATTCAACTCCGGACTTGTTAACCGGAATATATTTGCAATGACCGCTTTGTCCTTTTTATAAGGCATAGTTGGGCGTGATCAAATTTTGGCGTCGTTGCCGGAAAATTAACGGTGTTATTGATTGCAGTTAAAAATAAGTGCAGAAATTTTTAGTGTAGTCAATTTTCTTCAATTTAAACCGATCATTGAAATTCTAACGTTTGTAGTCGTGGTTGTCACAGGTGCATGCCTAGAAACTCCTCAAGAATTGGAGAATTGTTCAAAGCATTATCAGATCCTGAGAAGGTGTTCAAGGAATTGAACCATGTAAACAGGAAAGACAAACAACAACAAAACTCAACCGAAAGAATTGAACCGGACATGGGAAACAGGGACAACGTGAATGACCCAAACAATAGAAACAACGCAAATGACCCAATCAATTGGGGTGTGGCACCTCTTGTGCCAGAAGCAACACTATATGACTGGGCACAACCCACAATTGACAACTTAGCAACTGCTATTGTAGTCCCTCGGATACAAGTAGACTCATTTCAGATCACAAACAACATGCTACATCTGTTGCAGAACAAGGGACTATTCTCTAGGTCATACGTTGAAGACCCTCAACAGCATCTAAAGAACTTTCTCTCAATCTGTGCCATGCATAGACAACACAGTGTGACACCGGAAGCAATACGTTTGTCGTTGTTTCCATTCTCAGTGACAGGAGCAGCCCAAACTTGACTTAATTCACTCCCTATCAACTCCATCACTACTTGGGAGGAATTAGTCAAGCAATATTTTGAGCAAATTTCATCCACCCAACAAGACTGCTCAACAAATTGATGAGATATTGAGCTTCAAATAAAGACCCACTGAGATGCTGCATGAAACGTGGGAGAGATTCAAGGGTCTCCTAGTTACATGTCCACATCATGGTTGTCACGACCCTAACCCCGGTCATGATGGCGCCCAACATACTACTAGGAAAGCCCGACCATTCAACAACATTAACCCAAATTCTTATTCAGATTATAGATAAATATCACCGAGAATTTACTAAGTTATTACATTCAAGTGTATAATTAATAATAAAATCTACGGAAGTTCAATTAAAATACCACACCATAGCCCAATAGAATCCGGTGTCACGAATATGAGCCTCTAATACAGAATATCCACCTATTACAAGTCTGTCTAGGAAAAATGCGGAATAAAAGATAGAGATAGAGGGGATAGATCAAGGCTGCGAATGCCATGCAGCTACCTCAATACTCCCGGATACTGCTGTTCAGCTAAACAAATCCTCACTCAGCCTGTGGTGTACTTGGATCTGCACGCAAGGTGCAGGGAGTGATGTGATTACTCCGACCCAGTGAGTAATAAACATAAATAAAGGTTGAGAATAAGAAAATGGAAAAATACAAAGTAAACTATAACTGGCAGTTTAGAACAACAAATAGTGAAGCAACAAGTCAATTAAATCAGAGTACCAAATACTGAGACAGGTATAATCGATAAAAACAAATGTATGAGTGCAATGCAATGCATATGATGGTACACTCTAGTACCCAGTGCGGCGTGCAGCCCGAGCCATCCATTTATTTATCGTCGACGGCGCTCACTAGGGGTGTGTGCAGACTCCGGAGGGGCTCCTACAGCCCAAGCGCAATATCAAGCCATCTCGTGGCATCAAATCTAGGCCCTCGGCCTCATATCAATCTCAGTATAATCAACCAGGCTCTTGGCCTCATATCAATCTCGGTATAATCAACCAGGCTCTCGGCCTCAATATCAATGTAATACTGCTGCGGCGCGCAGCCCGATCCATGCTCAGTCCAGAAACTATCATAATCCCCTTGGGCATTTGTAAAACAGTAGTTCTCAGCCCGAAATATCATTTAGAAATATCATTTAAGTTTCTAAATCTTAGAAAGATGGCTGAGTTTGCAAAACAGTATTTAAAACCTTGGACTGAGGTCAAATGATATGCAAAATATGCGAAAAGAGTGATATCAATCCCTGAAGGATTCAAATAATTGGCAAGAAGCCCAAATGTAACAATTAAATCTAAGTAAGGATGATTCTCAATTTAGTTCAAGTAGAAAACACGGTACAAACATCTCTCGGGATAGACCAAGTCACAATCCCCAATGGTGCTCTACCCCACGCTCGTTATCGGCATGCAAGTCACCTCAATATAGCGTTACGATGTGAAATTTCGGGGTTTCAAACCCTCAGGACATCATTTACATCAATTACTCACCTCAAGACGGTCAAAGTCTAGCTCGCTATGCCCTTGCCTCTCAAATTACCCTCCTCGTGCGACGAATCTGCCCAAAATCACAACGAATATGTCGTATTATGCTAAAGAGACAATACCCAATCGAAAGCAATCGAAAAATATCAAAATTCACGAATTTGACAAAACCCGAGCCCCGAGCCCACGTCTCGAAAAATCAGAAAATTAACATCACCGGATTCCTTGTCTCTCCACGAGTCTATACATACCAAGAACTCCCAAATCCGAGTTCAAATGACCCATCAAATCCTAATTGTTTGGTTTCAAAATTCAAGCCCTAGTTCTTGATTTGTAGGCTTATATTTCATGAATCTCTAGGTGGAATTCACAATAAAAATGAGTTCTTAGTCCAAGAAATTTACCTCAAGTCACTCCCCTTTGAATCCCTCTTTAATCTCCACCAAGAAGCTCTCAAAATGATCAACCATGGAGGAAAAATGACCCAAAATCGCGGATGAAGTGTTTTATAAACTCACTGTCCAGAATTTTTTGGAAGTACTATTCACGCGTGCGGTTACTATTCACGTGCGTGGTCGCTGTTCACCCGCGTGGACACTGTTCACCCGTGCGGTTACTGTTCACGCTGCTAAAAAAATACAGCAGTAGCCAAAGAAATTGCAGCACTTTTCTTTTTACTAAAATGGCTCTAACTCCATCATACGCAACTCGGAATTCGATGATTCTTGTTCCTATAAGTCAAAAATAATGATACGAAAATAGTCCTTCAATCGAAACTCAATTCGGAGCTCGTTTGCTTAGTACGATATCCATTTCGCTCGTTAAACAATTAACTCATGTTTCGTGTCAAAAACCCAATCGCGACTTGATGAAATTAGACCAAACTTTCCAGATCACTCCTATAATTCATTATTTAAATTCTGGAAATCTTGAAATAAAATTTTGATCTCTAGAACTAAAAATGGACCTTTGGATCATTACATGCTTATGCTCAAACGGCAAAAATCTTCCAAAACTCTTCCAAAACTTATCCGAGCCTCATGGGACCCCGACCAAACATGCAAACATAATTCATAACATTATTCAAACCTCTTCCAATCATCAAAACACCTAAAACAACATTAAATTACCCAAAACGCATCGAATTCAAGCCTAATTTCTTAAAAACTTCCGAAATACGCATTTGATCAAAAACCCGACCAAAACACCTCTGAATGATCTGAAATTTTGCACACACATCCAAAATCACCTAACGAAACTACTGCAACTCTCAGAATTCCATTCCGACCCCGTATCAAAATTTCACCTGCCAACCGGAATTCGCCAAAATACTAACTTCGCCAATTCAAGCCTAATTCTACTCCGGACCTCCAAAATAAATTCCGATCACATTCCTAAGCCACATATCATCCCCCGAAGCTAACCGAATCACCGAAAATCACATCCGAGCCCTCTAACTCAGTAGTCAACATCCGGTTGACTTTTTCCAAAGCAAGCCTTCCTTAAAGAGACTAAGTGTCTCATTTCCTATCAAAGCCAATCTGATTTAACTCTAACACCGAATACCGATAACGAAACATGAAGAAGCATAAAAATGGGGGAAACAGGGCGGTAACTCATGAGACGACGGGCCGGGTCATCACATCCTCCCCAATTTAAACAAACGCTCGTCCTCGAGCGAGTCAAGAAACATACCTGAAGCCTCAAACAGGTGAGAATATCTGCTCCGCATCTCCCACTCGGTCTCCCAGGTAGCTTCCTCCACGGGCCGACCTCTCCACTACACTTTTACAGAAGATATATCTTTTGACCTCAATTTCCGAACCTGACGACCCAAAATAGCCACTGGCTCCACATCAAAGGTCAAATCACCATCCAACTGAACCGTACTGAAATCCAAAACATGGGACGGGTCCCCAACATACTTCCGGAGCATAGAAACATGAAATACCGGATGCACACTCGACAAGCTTGGTGGCAAAGCAAGCATATAGACCACCTCCCCAATCCTCCTAAGTACCTCAAAAGGACCAATGAATCGTGGACTCAACTTTCCTTTCTTTCCAAATCTCATAACACCCTTCATGGGCGAAACCTTCAGCAAGACCTTCTCACCAACCATGTAGGACACATCTCGAACTTTCCGGTCCGCATAACTCTTCTGACGCGACTGCGCTGTACGAAGCCTCTCCTGAATCACCTTCACCTTCTCTAAGGCATCATGAACCAAATCTGTCCCCAATAGCCTAGCCTCGCCGGGCTCGAACCAACCAACTGGAGATCTACACCGCCTCCCATACAAAGCCTCATACGGTGCCATCTGAATGCTGGACTGATAGCTGTTGTTGTAGGCAAACTCTGCAAGCGGCAGAAACTCATCCCAAGAACCTCCGAAATCAATCATACAGGCACGCAACATATCCTCCAATATCTTAATAGTACGCTCGGACTGTCCATTCGTCTGAGGATGAAATGTTGTGCTCAACTCCACCTGGGTACCCAACTCTCGCTGAAAAGTCCTCCAAAACTGGGAAGTAAATTGAGTACCTCTATCTGAGATAATGGAAACTGGAACACCGTGCAATCGCACAATCTCTCAGATAAATATCCTTGCCAACCGCTCGAAGAATAAGTAGTACACACCGGAATGAAGTGCGCGGACTTGGTTAGCTGATCCACAATCACCCAAATAGAATCAAATTTCTTCAAAGTCCGAGGAAGACCACTCACAAAATCCATGGTAACTCTCTCCCACTTCCATTCTGGGATAATCATCCGCTGAAGCAAACCACCCGGTCTCTGATGCTCATATTTCACCTGCTGACAGTTGAGACACCGAGCTACATAACCTACAATATCTTTCTTCATTCTTCTCCACCAATAGTTCTGTCTCAAGTCCTGATACATCTTCACAGCACCCGGATGAATAGAATACCGCAAGCTGTGGGCCTCCTCCAGAATTAACTCTCTAAGCCCATCTACATTGGGCACACATATACGGCCCTGCATCCTCAATACGCCATCATCATCTATAGTCACATCCCTGGCATCATCATGCTGAACTCTGTCCTTAAGGACAAGCAAATGCGGATCATCATACTGGCGTTCTCTAATGCGATCATATAAGGAAGACCGAGAAACCACACAAGCCAACACCCGGCTGGGCTCAGAAATGTCCAGTCTCACAAACCGATTAGCCAAGGTTTAAACATCAACTGCAAAGGGCCTCTCCCCAACTGGAATGTACGCCAAACTCCCCATACTGACTGCCTTTCGGCTCAAGGC